>NC_143510.1:86299680-86524680 GCF_031878675.1 Megascapheus bottae
GCTTTGTCCCTTCTCTTGACACTGGTTATGGACAGTACTTTGTCCTGTCTCTTACTCCTGGGAGAACTAATGGATGAGAAGGCTGGAAAACCGCTTGACTCATTATGTAAGGACCGTTACCTTCCTGAGATGTAAGCTCCACAAGACTGTGTCCCCATTCACCAGTGCTCACAGCAGATGTGTGGACCCATAGCAGCCTTGCTGTTCATCTGATCTTGCACAAGCTTTTTCTATACTTGTAGCCTATAAGCTACATAGATTGGGCCTGACTCTGGTCTGGCTCTGTGAACTTGATACGTTTATTAGTTTTACATGGAAGATTCACTGTACTTCCTTTGCTTTGGTTTATATATATATATATATATATAATATATATATTATATATGAGTTGTTTGTGGAAATTGTTGTTGTTGCTTTTAGTTGGACTGGCAGAAGAATACAGACATTAAGATTTTTCCTGTTGAATTTTTTAAAAATAGGTGAAAATGCAGCCCAAGTGTACAAAGATCTTCAGAAGCTGTCCCGCCTCTTCAAAGACCAGCTGGTGTACCCTCTCCTAGCCTTCACCAGACAAGGTGAGAGATGACAAATTGTCACTGGTGGAATGTGGACATCAGTGTGCTTGTTGACCAATACTCGATAGCTCCCCCCCCCCCGCCCACTGAAATTCTGCTCTCCTAGCTTCAGTGTTAATTTATTAAGTGTGTAATGAACTTCCATTAAATTTTTTGTTTATTTGTTTGAAATGGGGACTTTCTATGTAGTCCAGGCTGGCTTGAACTTTGTCTGTGTGTGTGTGTTGTGTGGGAGAGGAGGTCAGGGGGCTTGAACTTGGCCTGGGCACTGTCCCTGAGCTCTTTAGCTTGAGGCTACTGCTCTACACTCGAGCCAACCCCCATTTCCCGTTTTCTAGAGGTTAATTGGCGATAAGAGTCTCAAGTTCTTTAGTGCCTGGGCTGACTTAGGAAGGTGAGATCTGAGGATCACAGTTCAGAGTCGTAATCTGAGCCTCCTGAATGGCTAGAATTACAGGCGTGAGCCACTGTGCCTGGTTGGCTTGAACTTTTGTCACCTTTTTTTTTGTCAGTTGTGGGACTTGTTCTCTGGGCTTAGGTGTTGTCCCTGAGCCCTTCAGCTCACAGCTATCGCTCTATCTCTTGAGCCACAGTACCAGTTGAGAACTGGTCTTCTTGCCTCTGCCCCAAGTGCTGGAATTATAACCCTCACTGCCATGCTGGCTTTTAGAGCCATGCTTGTATTGTAGTACTAACCAGATTTCTTCCCTTGTAAGGTTATGACTTGAAGGTAGGGGATAGAGCTTACTCATTTTTGTGTTCTCATAAATATATAAGGTATAACTTGTTAATTGGGTCTAAGGTTTTTTTCTTTAAGCCATTTACTGGACATTGTATGCCAGGCATTTTCTTGGATTTTTTTACATGTTAGTGGATGACCAATGCTAGTAACTTTGAAGTAGATTTCATTATATTCATTTTATGAACAATGAAATTGCAAATTAGTAAGGTTTATAATTTACTCAAGAACTTTGTACTAGTCAGCTTTATTTGTGTAACAGTAAAGAAATATTAACAAAATTTAGTGACCTAGAACATTTATTAAGAAATTTTAGTGACCTAGGGCAGACATTTATTTCTCAGTCATGTATATGTGATGTGTGGGTTTGCACTGACTGAAGGAGTAATCTTTATCCAGGACCACTCTTTCTGTGCTGGGTGGAGGAGCCAGTGGTCCAACCATGTATCGTTTCTCAAAGCTATGGCTCAGACATCTTCCACTCACATTTCACTGGGCAGAGCAAGTTGAAAGTGACCAAGGCTGACTGAAAGAAGGCCCAAATATAATGATGCAGTAGAAGGAGACAGAGACCCATACATAGTAGGCCACAGTCCTTTAGCTGGTTAGCAGACTTACACAATAGATCCACAGCCTTCAGTTCCATGGCAAGTCTGACTATAAAGTTATCAATACTTATGGCTTCAGGTTGCATGATGACTTGGTTATTATTACCATCATTTTCTGCTTGAGTTGCTGATGAGATAAAAAGAATGTGAATTTGCAAACTCTTAAGATGTGTGTTGGGTTTGGGTTTTCTTTGGTAATGGAGAACAGTCTCATAAATATTTTAAAAGGGCTATTTTAGGCTGAGGATCCCTGATGCACAAAATGAAATCCAAACTTGTAACTGAGCCCCATCAAGACTTTCAAAAAGTTTTGCTGGGGTTTGGATTTGGGGAACAGGGCTGCTCAATAGGTCATGTCCGAAAATACTTCAAAATCTGAAACATGTCTGGTCGCAGGCATTTCAGATGAAAGGTAATTTAAACAATTTCCATTTGACTTTGGGCCATATTTTTCTTTTTAAATTATTCAAACTTTTTATTAACACTGAGCTTTTACATCATATTTCAAATATCACGTTCTACAAACAAGTATTCAAGAAAAAAATATATGCAATCACTGTGGACCATATTCTTTCTTTTCTTTGTTTCTGAATTTTTCTATCTTTTCCTTAGCCTGTAAGATTGCAATTACTATTATTTGACAACACTCAAATGCTTGTAATATGCCAAAAATTATTCTAAGCACCTTCTGCTATATAGTAGCACATTTCTTATAGCCAAACAGTGAAGTATAAGCCATTTTACAAATGAGGTGATTGGGTTAGATAGAGATAACTTCTCAAAAGCAAGCATCCGATAAGTGTCAGGGCTGAGAACCAATGGGGTGGGGAAGAGTGAGGGAAGGGTTGATGTTTATCTGGACACATAGTATGTGTATGTGTGGGGAGGATATGTTTTAACACACACACACCCTTTTACAACTAATGTTAGCAATAAAGATAATTGATCATAGGTGGTACATAGTTGGATAGCTGGGACCACTGTTGGTTCTCACTTCAGAGGGGAATAGGCGGCAGCTTTTGTTGATCGTGTGTTCACAGGACCTGTTGCTTCTGTTTTCTCCTCTTAGCACTGAACCTTCCAGATGTGTTTGGATTGGTAGTCCTCCCATTGGAGCTGAAACTACGGATCTTCCGACTTTTGGATGTTCGGTCTGTCTTATCATTGTCTGCAGTTTGCCGTGACCTCCTGATTGCGTCCAATGACCCTCTGCTGTGGAGATGTTTGTACCTGCGGGATTTTCGAGGTGATTGCTGTAGTAACTACCTGAAAAGGGCATTTTTCTTATTGTGTGGTTGCTGAAGTCTCTGCCAGTAACTCAGCTTGCTGGAAATTTTTAGCTGTAGGTTGTGTCTTTCTTCTTTTTGACAGCACCAGTGTTTTGACAGTACCAGTGTTTTGAAATAAAGACTTTGTCCTCTACTACCCGAGCAACATTCTCATCACCCCCCCCCCTTTTTAAACTTTTGGTTATTTTTCAGATAGGATTTTTTATATTTTTTAGATTTGCACAGGGCTGGCTTTAGACCCACGATCTATCTCCCTATCTCTGCCTCTGTGTAGCTGGTATTATAGGTGTGAGCCACCATGCCTGCTTGTTTTGAGTTTTTAGAGTAAAGAAGATCTAAGTTTTGTAAATCTGCCTGTCTTCTGAAAATGTCTCCCATTGTGTTCTGAAAATGTCTCCCATTGTGTTTTTATGTGACCTCCCATTGTGTTTTTATGTGACCTGTCTACAATACAGACTACCCATTCCACATTATTTCAGGATGGTAAATCAGAACACAGGCTTATAACTCTTTAAAACATAATCCTCATTTCTGACTTAGAAACAAACTGTTTCTACCCTGCCTCCCTGGTCCAGGGCCATTGTGAGTAGGCGTGTGGACTCCTGTGGCAGGTGCCAGGGTAGCATCCTTTCTGTGCTCCTGTGTAACGTGGTCACTGTTACACAGTGAGGATGACAGACCTGTAAATTTTGGTGTGGACAATCTAACAGCAGCAACAAAAACACACTAGAAAAGAAAGTGGTATTTATTTTGTACCATAATATCCTTGCTTGGACAAAAACATTTCTATTTCTGTTATGTATGTATAGGTATTCTGTTTCTGTTATGTATGTATAGGTATACTGTGTTGTTAATAGAACCCTATATAACATTTTACATTACAAGATTGATAATCCTACATATAATGACTATAAAACCCTATATAACATTTTACATTACAAGATTGATAATCCTACATATAATGACTATAAAAAATGATGGGTAGATTCTTCCTTCCCCACTTAAAAAGAATACCAGGGCTAGGAGTTTGGCCTAGTGGTACAGTGCTTGCCTAGCATGCACGAAGACCTGAGTTCAGTTCCTTGGTATCATATACATAGAAAAAAAATGGAAGAAAAAAAATGGAAGAAAAAAAATGGAAGTGGTGCTGTGGCTTAAGTGTTAGAGCTTTAGCCTTGAGAAAGCCCAATGATAGTGCCCCAGGACTGGAAAAAAAAATAGAATACCACATTTGCTTGAATAGTTGAATTTTTTTTCCTTTAATGCTTGAACATGTATGAAGTATTTCTTTTTCCTTTAATGCTTGAAAATAAAAAGTATTTGTCATCTGTTTTCCTTTTCTTCCTTAGTTCCTAATTTTACTGTGCTTAAACCCTTGAACCAAAGTTTAAAATATTTTAGCACAATTGGCAGCAAATGTCATTAAACAAAAGACCAACATAGAATAAAGAAAAAGCAAACTGTGATATGTACATCAAGAAAACAAATACCCTTTGCATATAATATTGTAGTTCACATTATATATTATAGTGCATATATTTGCATATAATACACACACGAGGAAAAATACCATTTCTTTTGTATGTTCAAGCTGGGTAAGAAAGCTGTGATTCAATGTTTATGGGACTAGAGTTTTTATAGACTTTATTTTCATCTAAAGTAGTAACTTGTAGAGAATACATCATCAGTAGAGAATATATCACCAGCTTTTGTCTAAAGACTTCATCAGATGTCAGGTCAATTGGCTTCTTCCTTATTCCACATATTTCAAATAAATTGATTAAAAATATTTAGTTGTGATCATACTTCTGATAATTGAACCACTTAGAACATGTTTGGGAGAAAATTAACTGAAATGCAGATATGGAGTATGGTGTAGACTGAGATGCTGGAACATGAGACATGGGGTTCATACAGCTGCATGCCTAGCCGACCCTGGTGGGGAAGATGCAGTGCTGGACAGGAGTCACAAAGGGAGACCATGTTCCTCTGCCCCAGGTCCAGTGCTCAGTCATCAGCAAGCATAGACAGTGCCCACCACTGGAATATCAGGCAGGGCTTGAGCTCAGTTTAGAAAAGTACTGGTGCTCTATTAGACAAATGCCTCACCTTTCTTTTTATGTTTAATGAGTTACAGTGCAATTTCTTTAGAATCACAGTAGACCCTATGGAATGCTGGGTGAAGAGTGTTCTTAATGCTTTCCTTTTTGTTTGGCCTTTGCAGATAGCACCGTCAGAGTTCGAGACACAGACTGGAAGGAAGTAGGTGTTTTTAGATGTGAATGCTCATGTTCATGATCTAGAAGTAACTAGTGGATCATAGTTAAGAATGATATTTTTCACTTTTACTGTGGGCTTTATTTCATTAAATTGATTTCTCCATTTCAGTAGGTGGAAATATTTTTTTCCTTTTAGACTTTGTGCTTCTTATAATTATGCAGAAAAGTCTTTACAAGGATTGTTTTTCACCTTAACATAAAATTTTATTTCTCCTTTTTGTTTTTGGTTGGTCCTGGGACTTGAACCCTGGGCCTGGGAGTTGTTCCTGAGCTTTTCAGTTCACAGCTACCATTCTACCCCTTGAGCCACAGTGCCACTTCTGGTTTTCTTGTGGTTAATTGGAGATAAGAGTCTCACGGACTTTCTTGCCCAGGCTAGCTTTGAACCATGATCATCAGATCTCAGTCTTCTGAGTAGCTAAGATTACAGGAGTGAGCCACCATGCCCAGCTTCTCCTTTGTTTTTTCTTTCTTCTTTTTTTTTTTTTGCAAAACAACAACAATAACAACACATGCATTATGTTTGTACTGGAACAGTCTTAAGCTGTTAGCTAGTTAGAATAGTGCATCGTGAAAGGAATAACATGTATTTATCTGCACATGGCTGCTGCAAAAGATACTCACAGGTCTGGGACAGACACCTGGGATGCAGAACTGGAGAAGAATAAAGTCCCGTGGAAATCCACATAATTCCCTAGGCAGTGTCCCATATTCTCGAAACAGCCTTCTATTTTTTTTTAATTGAGATCCATTTTAAATTTGGGAGCTTATTGAGAAGCAAATGAATTTAAGGAGCTGCCTTTCACCCTTCTGAAACCTGGACTTTACTTGTAGGGTGACATTTTTAACAAATACATAAATTTTCAACTTAAGACAAGGCTGATCTAAATTTGCATATGAGCTTCTGAGCTCTAGTTGAGTCTTAAAAATACATATAGGGCATATATACCTGCCGTGGATTTCCTGTTCTTAAGAGTCGCAGTTGTTCAATTGCAGTGTGCTTTAGGAACAGAGCCCATGCTCACTTGACTCCTCCTGGAGCTGCTGCCCTGTTCACTCAGCTCGAAGCTGGCACTTGTGTCTACATGTCTTTTGTGCATTGCTTTCTTTGCAGTGTGGGAAAAGAGTAGTGTGGGAAAAGAAAAGTGTAGCTAGAGCTAAGCAGTAAAAAGCCAATGAGCTCTGGGGAAGCATACGAATACCTCACTGTTTCGTGTTCTTTCTTCTACAGCTCTACAGGAAGAGGCACAAGCAGAGAAAAGAAGCGCAGAGAGGGCGGCATGTGATGTTCCTGCCATCGTCGTCCCACCCCATCCCCTTCTATCCCAGCCCTCTGCATCCCATGCCCTTCCACCCGAGCTCACTCCTTCCTCCAGGAATTATTGGTGGTGAATACGATGAAAGACCCACACTTCCCTTTGGTGGGAATCCAATCAACTCCCTCATTCCAGGGCCCGGGGAGACACCCAGCCAGTTCCCGCCACTCAGACCACGCTTTGATCCAATGGGTCCACTCCCAGGACCTAACCCCATCCTGCCAGGGCGAGGGGGCCCCAGTGACAAATTTCCTTCCAGACCCAGCAGGGGTCGTTCCACTGATAGCCGGCTCCCATTCATGTGATTGAGGGGTAATGTCACTCTGGAGCTTGATCTTATGGTTTTGAAACTACCATAAACCTGCCATCTCCTGGGGGTGCTGGTCCCTGAGGTTGTTTTCTGACTGGTGGGGAGGGCCGCACTCCCAGAGCTGCCTAGTACCTGCATTTGCACCTGCAGGCTTCTCAATGCTGGAGGTTACTCCGACAGGCTTGGCTTTGGGAATTGTTTGCTACTGATTGCCCTCTTCTGACTTCCCCTGTAGAATGGAGCTTGCTGTACTGATAATGTCTTCTGACAAATTAAAAAAAATGCAAATGACAATCTGACTTTTATTACAGAAAGATATATAATACTTAGAAACAATCCACAGTGTTATTTGGACCTGTAAGAATTACCAGAGAACCTACTACTGGGCAGATTATTACTATAGGGAGTTTCTCAGCTATAACTTTTTTTTGCGGGGGGGGGGGGGGCGGGTATTGGTTGTGGGGCTTGAACTCTGGGCCTGGGCACTGTCCCTGAGCTCTTTAGCTCAAGGTTACTTTTGAACCACAGCACCACTTCCTGTTTTCTAGTGGTTAATTGGAGATAAGAGTCTCACATTCTTTAGTGCTCAGGCTGACTTTGAACTGTGATCCTCAGATCTCAGCCTCCTGAGTAGCTAGGATTACAAGCGTCAGCCTCAGCTGTAATTTTTTAAAAAGTAAAATTAGTAAAAGTAGAGCGAGTTGGGCTGAGTCTGGGTTGGATGTACCTTTTCTTTTGGGTCTCAGAGTGGAACTTTCTGGGCCCCGAGGTGGAAGACCATTGCATTACAGGGACTCCAGTTTCTAGCTGCTGGAGTCGAGGTGTCTTGACACCGTCAGCCCCGACCCCCCCCCCCCCCCCCGCCCCGTGTTCATAATCTAAGTACCATGTGTGATCCAGGTTCTTGTTCTTTAAAGAGCCTTCTTATTTGGAAGAATTTTATCAAGACTTAAAACATTCAAAATTCAACATTTATTATTTTCTACAACTAACAGACTAAACACAAATGACTTACACAAATAACTATTGAAACATGCTATCGTGACAAACTTAAAATGCAAATCACAACGCAGGAATAACATAGTATTTGCATCTGCAGAAAATACTTAGGAATATTGCCAATGTCTTCCTGCTTTTTTTTAAAAAATGTTTTGCATATAAGGAAATGGCTTGGAATGTTATGTCCTGCAAGAATATTTTGAGTCCTATTTACATGTGGATTTAATGTTTTTGCTACACATGTGAATTGTATCCATCACAGTGAAGAGATTCAGTTGGTAGGATATTCTTGAAGCCATGTTACCTGTATATTTAGGTAGAGGGTTGGTGCTATGGATATCCCTTTGTGTGGTAGCTTCTTCAGACATCCACCAGATTCCAGATGACTTTGTTTGAGTTTGGCTAAAAGGATCACCCTGGAGATTTGGTGGGTACAAGTATATTGTTTTTCCAACAGATCTCTTTGTGGTCTGGCAAATTGCACTGTGTGTGTGTGTGTGTGTGTGTGTGTGTGTGTGTGTGTGTGTGTGTGTGTGTGTGTGTAAGTTGCAGGGTGAGAGACTGATGACTGGAAGTACCAGGTCCCACATTTCCAGAACACAGTCATTTCTCGAGGGCCCTTGAGAGACCTCTGATGAGTCTGGTGTCAGGGTACAGGGATGCTTGCCGCTCTCACCAGGGACTTACTGGCCCATGTTACAAGTCTCTGTTTAGGATATTGGCAATGTGCCCTACCCTTAAATTTGGGCACCTCTCAAAATAGTATTACAAATTATTAAAACCACTCTCAAAAGCATTTCCTCTTGGCTGCTAGCAAATCCTGTAGTTTTAAGCTTGTAAAATCCTCCATTTTTGTCATCGATCAGCTTGGTGCTTTATGCATTGCTGCTGGCTAGTAAGTGAAATTTCTTCGTGCCACCTACTTGCCTGCTGTGCAATGTGTGATGTTCCCTCTGGGTACTGGAATGGAGCAGAGAGCCAGGAGTGCCAGTTCTGTCACTAACACGGATCCTTCCTTTTGTGGTCCTTCATTAATAAAAGTAATTAAGGGGGAAATGGACTCGCCTCTCTTCCCCCACCCCCTATTTATAAATGACAAATCCCAGTTACCATGACAGTAACATCTGCCATGCCTAAGTATCCCCTCTTTCCAGCTTGGGTCACTGTAATTCCCTGTATTCAAGCTGTTGAATACCCTTGATGCTGTTCACCTGCTGAGACTTTGCCTTGCATATATCTCAGTAGTTCCCCTGCTGGCCTTGCCTCTACTCTGGGCAGAGCCGCAGAATGAAGCTGGCAGGCCGGGCCCTTGGTTCACTGCTGTGTCATGCAGTGCCCTTTGGAGTGGACAAGGTTAGTGCAATATACTATGTAAGTTACATCAGGATTGATTTTAACTTAACTGCACTATCTTCTAGGACTTCCCAAGAGGCTGTAACGCTTGCTTGCAGGGATCCGCAGCAAAACAGGTGAGTGTTCATTGAGTGGGCAGGGAAGAGCCCCCTGTTTCTGCTGCAGACTCACTAAGACTGTGAAGGACAGACTTTTGACACAGTAGTGTCCAGAGGGGATATTAAAATCAGGAGGACCAATGGGTATAAAAATAAAAATCCGTAAAGTTCTAAGTACTTTATGTGCCTAATGTAGAAGGAATGCTTAGTTTTAGATGAAACCAAAGAACGGCTCGCAAATTTGAAAGCTTCCCCAGCCATTGTAGTCTTTTCTTGGTTTCTCCTCTCTTGGGGCTGTGTGTGTTGTCTGTGGAAACAAGGGAGCTTCTGTGTCCTTCTTGCCCATACGGGATAAATGGGACTGATTTGGCTGGCTTTTCATCTAACCTTCTAATAGGACTCCAAGCCAAAATTCCACCTCCTACTGGAATCTAAATATTACCCTGGGACCCTTAATTTAACCTGGGTGCCACTTAGGGTCCAGGGACAGCCATTGACACTTGCCCGTGTGGCTCTAACCAGCCATCTTGGCTCTAAGGTAAATAGGAGACAGATGTGAAGGGACTTGGCATTGCGTAGGCTAATCCTCTAAGACAAAGGTTACCACTGGTTGGGCCAGACTGCCTCTACCAGCTAGCCCGTGACTAACCGACATCCTTTCACCCATTCCAAACACAGAACGGCATGCCACCATGCTGCTGATGAAGTTGAATGAAGCACAAGAGTTGGGTGTGTTGCTGGCACTGGCTGGGCACACACTGTGTGTGCCGGTCACACACCGCGTGTGCCAGTAAGGCGGTCGGCGCCAAGGTTGTTTCCAACACTGAACCTTGGTATGGACTACAAGTAGACGGCTGCTCCCTGTCCCAAACAGCCTTCACTTCTCTAGTCCTGGATTGTTCCTGCACTTTCTCTGGCTGCCCTGACCATGACAATTCCCCCTGGCTCCCAGCCATGGCAGCCATGTGCTGCAACCACGGGGCCAGTCTCCTGGACACGCTGTGCTTGCCCCTCCATTTCCAGTTCGGCCAGGGTCTTTCCGAGGGTAAAAACATGCCATGAGCCTTTTCTCTATTGTCTCATCTTGGTTTGGTTCTGTTTCTAGGCAAGTGACTTCCTTATACTGATAGGCTTAGAAAAAAATGGTCTTTTCCTTCCATCTTTTTATTAATTTCGCAGTTCTAGGAGTGCCAGCTTAAAACATGCCATGCACACCTAGCTCGAGCCAAGCACTGTGCATTGTGTACTTGGTTCATGGGTCTTATGCTTGAGACGTCATGCCAGCTCACTTTTCCCTTCCTCCCATGAGAAACTTTCGGAAGACAGTGGCACTCAGAACATGTGTTTGCTGCTGATTTGCCATGTGAGTAAAAACCACATCTGAAACTATTTTTTGTTTTCCCTTGAGGCAGGATTCCACTTGGCTACAGAGCCAGGCTGGCTTTGAACTCACGATCCTCCTGTCTCAGCATCCTGGTATTGACTGCTTACCCCGGTGGCCTTGCTGACAGTTTGGAGAATAAAAGGAATGAAGTGCTTTCTCAGGAGGGGCTGAGGCTTGGGAGGGTGTACTTAGGAAGCGAACTAAGGGGAGAGAAAGGATGTGTATCTGCTAGTGCCCTGAATTTCACAGCATCGTTGATCTCTGGAGGCAGCTTTCTCAGACTGGCAGAGCATTCCTCACAGGCTGAAGTTTTCATTGTGCGCAAATTGAATGGGGCTTTGTTGTGTCTCAGCTTCACTAGGTCAGCTTGGAGGGAAAATCTGAGCCTTTCTTGGGGTTCAGTGTTGTGAAACAAAGCCAAAACAACAAATATAACGTTTACACATGATGTCTCCGCTCCCCTTTTGCTCTTTCTCATCTCCCAATGCCATAATCATTATTGGTTATAGTTTTGCAAGCATGTACTAGTTTATGGGAGCAAACAGTCCATTTGTCTTCATGGTATGGGCCCATGAACAATTATTTAAATATGCTTGCTAACAGCTAGCTTTCTGTGATGGATGTGGATATACCTGTATGTGGCTATAGAATCAGATTACCTGACCTTGGAGTTTGTACAAACTCTGTACAGAGTCTACGCTATCAATAGTTACGAAGATATTTGAATTCTTAGGACAAGGGAGAGAATATAGGTAGTGAGGAAACTTAGGTTTCCACAAATGACTGTGGGGCCTAAGATGGAAGGAGGAGGGGGATGTGGGCAGAATGAGGCTAGGTATTCCAGCAGGGGACTGTCAGAGACAGTGGCCTCAACAGAGCACAGACACAGAACACAGCATGTGAGTACCAGGCAGGCCCTCACCAGCTCCCCTTCCTCCTACACCACGGTCATTGCTTTGCTGCCACCCTAGCCAATGGCAACAGGCCTGAATTGGCCAGTATCCTGTTGCCTAGTTATGTCTTCTAGTGCTCCTAGTCAGGGGATCTCTGATCTTTCTTATGCCAGAGCTGCTTGTTTATTACTAATCCCAAATCAGGGATCTTGAGCAAGAGGAGAAAGGATTTCTAAACTTGGGGTCTCTTGTGCTGATGGTCATGAGAGCAGGAGGAAGGCAAGGAGGAAGAGAGACTCTCATGCCCAAGTGGGCCTTTGCCAGCTAGCACTTCTGATATTGAACCAGGATCCAGCCAGTAGCCAGTTGGAGAGCCAGATTGAAGGCGAGTTTCGCTAAAGTCTCTAGCTTTGTCCCTATCACTCTAGTCTGGATTAGGTGTGGGAACCTGGGTCCACCAGCCAGTAGCAGCGCTTGGGCTTAAGTGGAAGCTGTTTCAGGCAAAGGATGCTCCAGTTTCCCTCTCCCCACTATGTCTCAGACACATCAGGTTGCCCAGTGGCTTTGCAGGGGAGAATATGGCTAAGTTCTAACATTCTAGGTTCTTCTTGAGACCAAGAGGCTACTTTGTTTCTAGCACCAGGTGCTTCATGATGTGGGAGCACCCCTGAAATCCACTGACCCCTTCCCCTCCAAGAGGCAGCTAATGTAGGGATTAGAGCACTGAGGAAGGAGTCAGGATGACTCACCCCACCCCCCACCCCAGCTCTGCTGTTAACTTGCTTAGTCAAAGAAGTTAGGGTAAAGCAAAGAGCAGAGGCCTTGCCAGTAGAACTCTGTAAAGCCTTTGTCGTCAGTCCTGTCTTATGCAGCTCCAAATGGAAACATGGCGTTTCGAAGGCCTACCCGACCACCAGGCCCTGCAGATCACATGAAATGCCACACGAGAAGTTCCTGTCACAGGACTTCCAATCTGTCTTCTCTTCTTCCAGCAGCCTCAAGGCAGTGTCCCACATGAGGGACAGAGGACTCGACTGACCTGCCCATCTCCTTGGGGTGAGGGTCAGGATTCCCACAGGATCCCCTGGTCTGTCCTGAGCTGTACAATTACTGTTAGCACTGGAAGAACCTACTTGCACTGGAATTGGCTTCTTCTCGACGCCAAGACCCCACAGGGCCCATTGTGGCGAGGCTCCTGCTTGCTCTACCTTAGGGTGAGTCTCGGTGGGGTGGGTGGGATGGCAGATTCCCAGGATGCACTTTTCTCCTTGGATGCAGAAAAACACTTCAAAAAATATTTCCTCTTAGGTTGCTGAGGTCCAGTGGTAAATGAGTTGGGGGTGGGGAGGCCCCAAAAAGAAGGCCCTGAAAAAGAAGGCTCAAAGGCAAGCAAAACAAGAATGTGAACATCAGACATGGACATGTCACTCGGCATCGGGGTGGGAAGCAGGCATTGTGGGTAGGCAGGGCATTGATAGTTCTTTCTGAAAGGCCTGTGTGAAGGGGCCTGGATGCTCTTCAAGGCCCACACGCAAGGCAGGTAGCGTTTCAGTGCCACGGTAATGGTGAATGATCAGATCGTGGGTCCAGGGTGTTTAGGAAGCATGTTCCCAGGTCCTGTGTTGGTTCCTGCCAGGAGCAGGAGGAGAGTCCTGGCATCCTCCCTCCTGCCCTCACCAGCCTGAGCAGGGCTAGTCAGAGAATAGGCTTGCGAAGGACTTCCTCAAGTTGCGAATGGTCTCGGCCTTGGCCTCGTCTTCACTGGGAGCCCCGCGGTGGGCGGCGTCTGATGTGCCCAGGCTGTTGGTCAATGACTGGGATTTGCTGCAATAGAGAGGCAGGAGGCTGAGGCTTCCAGGAAACAACTCTGGGGCCAGGCAGCTGACCCCAGCCATCCATCAGAACCATGATAAAAAAAAAAAGTAGGGGGGCCAGGAGTTTTGCCTAGTGGTTAAAGTGCTTGCCTAGCATGCATGAAGACCCGGGTTCGATTCCTTGGTACCACATACATAGAAAAAAGCCAGAAGTGGTGCTGAGGCTCAAGTGGTAGAGCTCTAGCCTTGAGAAAGTCCAAGGACAGTGCTCAGGCCCTGAGCTCAAGCCCAGGACTGGCAAAAAAAAAAAAAAAAAAAAGTAGGCTGCAGTGCTCACAAAAAAAGGGGTGTGAGGGACCCAGGGGCATCTGCACGGGTGCTTGTTATGCTGGTCTTTTTGGGGTGAGGGCCTTGTGCTTTAAGTGGAAGAGCCCCTGCCTAGAAAGCACACCTCTCACCTTTGTTTTTTGTTTCTTTTTCTTTTGTCACCTTTCAGACATGGTTTTGCTCTTTTGCCTGGGTGGGCCTTAGATTGGGACCTTCTACTTTCTCTGGTTGGGATTACAGCTTGCTGTATACTGCCTGGACTTGGTATTTTCATTTTTCAAGGGCAAAAATTGAGCCTCAAAGTGAGTGAACAACCCCAGCTCCTATTCTTTCTGCCATCCCAGCAGCACCGGCAGCCTGATTGCTCTCCTGTTTGTCTGTACAAACCTGCTCTGTCAATTACCATGTGCTAGCGCCACACAGGTTACAGTTTCTCCCCCTGTAGCTTCCAGCACTCATGGCAGAATCAAGAGGCCCAGGGACTTTACACTTCACCATCTCAAGACTTTTCACCTCATCAGTAATTCTGTAATCCCAAAGTCATGGGGCTTGAACTCTGGGCCTTGGGGCTGTCCCTGAACTCTTCAGCTCAAGGCTAGCCCTCTTACCGTCGAGTCACAGCACCACTTCTGTTTTTCTGGAGGTTAATTGGAGATAAGAGTCTCATGGACTTTTTGTGACCGGGCTGGCTTTGAACTGAGATCCTCAGATCTCAGCCTCTTGAGTGGCTAAGATTACAGACATGAACCACTGGTGCCTGGCTTATTTATTTAGTTATTAACATGGGTGTTTTTCCTCCATTTTGGAACTGCCACAGGGTAAAACGCTGGAATGGCAGTGTGCCATTTTCTCTGAATGCTTTGCAAGAGCCAGGTGGCAGTCCCTTCGGCCAGGAGGCAGTGACCCCTCTGTGCCAGGCCTAGTGCTAGGTGACAGGTGTGGAGAGGGCAGAGTGTCTGGCCATCTCTTTCCACGGGAGGCCCTTTGCCCATTCCCAAACACTTACTTGAGATGGGGATGTGGTGGTGCCGATTTTGGGGGCTCCTCACCCTGTTGGGAGGTGCTGCGGCCCTGCACGGGGGGCCGAGGCTGTGAGCTGAGGTTGGCACCTGGCTTGGAGGCCTGGTT
Organism: Megascapheus bottae; assembly: GCF_031878675.1. Classification (NCBI taxonomy): domain Eukaryota; kingdom Metazoa; phylum Chordata; class Mammalia; order Rodentia; family Geomyidae; genus Megascapheus; species Megascapheus bottae. The sequence continues at coordinate 86,314,793 of NC_143510.1, forward strand.
TGGAGAGCTGCCACCCGAGGCCCGAGATAACTGTGGAGAGCCTGGGGACCTCTGCTGCTGAGGAGATCCAGACTGGGGGCTCGCGGGCTGCTGGCCTTGTGGGGAGAGCCTCTGCTGGGAGGGGCTTCTGGATCTGGGAGGCTGAGGAGATGGAGCTTGACGAGGGCCTCCTATCCGCCAAAGAGAAAAAAACGTATGTTTGGATTTGTCCTTTGGAGACAAGCAACGGCCCGTGTAGGCCTGGAACCATGATTGTCTCTGTCTCTATCTTACACACCCATCATTTAGTTATGTGGGAGGCTATCATGGTGCCCATCCGTCGTTTTAGATGAGATGTCTGAGGAGGCCTGAACAGGCCTTGAACTGTAACCTCCCTGATCTCCACTTCCACATGGTTGGGATTATAGACTTGAATACTAGGCAACATTCCCCATTTAAAAATGGACCCGATTAAAAAAAAAAAAATGCTGGTTAGGGGCTGGGAGTTTGGCCTAGTGGTTGAATGCTTGCCTAGCATGCACGAAGACCCAGGTTCGATTCCTCAGGACCACATACATAGAAAAAAGCCGGAAGTGTTGCTGAGGCTCAAGTGGTAGAGCTCTAGCCTTGAGAAAATCCAAGGACAGTGCTCAGGTCCTGAGCTCAAGCGCAGGACTGGAAAAAAAAATGCTGGTTATAGTTTTCTTTTCTACACCCACTACAGGTCAAAGAAAACATCTAGTTTTATCTTAAGCTCCCACCTTTACCCATGGGTTCACAATATTTTAGAAAACCTGAGTAACTCATTTAACAATACATTATTTCTTTCTTGAGTCTGTATTTTACCACTTGTGATTCATTAAGAGACACTGTAGTCATTTCTTACAACTTCCTGGAAAAGAAAACAAATCTGGTATATTTTTAGGATGTTATTTGCCCAAGCACAAGATGAGTGCTGAAAAGAGGCTGAAGCTGATTGAAAGAACGTCACTTCACCGAGTGTGAAAATGAACAGTGAGCTAGCTGCTCAGGCCTGTTCATCCTAGCTACTCCAGACGCTGAGGTCTGAGGATTGTGGTTCAAAGTCAGCCCAGGCAGGAAAGGCCATCAGACTCATCTCCAGACTTACCTACCAAAGGAACAAAAGGAACAAACCAGAGTAGGGATATGGCTCAAGTGGTAAAGCACCAGCCTGGAGCAAAAAAAGGCTCAGGGACAGTACCCAGGCCCTGAATTCTCACCACAGGATAGGCACAAAAAAAGTATTATAGTTCTATAAAATATATTTATAGAACTGTTACTACAAATATCTATTTAAAATATGAATATAAATTTATACACATATAAAAATAAAGACAAACAGTGAGTTTAAAACAAATATAAGCTTGGAGAAATGGTGATAATATTGTTTTGTTCAATTAACCTTGTTTTTAATTTGAATGTTAATTACCTTAACTGGTTTTAAGTTGATTATTTTTCAGCTCACTCAATGTGTGTTTAGCCACATGTTCCTTAAAATAATATCTCTTTATCAAGCATGGTTTTACTGTGTGCCAGAGAGGAAACAGAATACAGTGGCTCTCTGTTTTAAAGGGCTTCTGTTCTGAAGTGTTTTTAAAGTCAGTCCCTGGCAGAGTGTAAGGGGAGGGGGCAGGGCAGAGACAAGCCAGGAGTCTGGTGGGGGGATGAATAAAGTACTTTGGGGCCATTTATAACTGTAGGATATCTGCCAGGCAGGAGAAGAAGCTGCTGGTTACAAAGATGATTAATAACAGGAATTAACAGTCCCCATAATAGGACAATTAGAACATCGATGAGAATTGTTAGTAAGATACACGCTATTTATTAGTATAAGAACTTACAACTCAGCACTGTCCCTCAATCACACTTCTTACTAATTGCTTCCTGTCTCCCTTCCCCCGTTCCCTGAAAGCACCCCAGCATTCAACATGGCTATTCTTTTTCCTCCCTTATCACTTCTCCTGGCCCGATTCCTCAGTGATATCACTTGCCTAAGATTGGCACGGTAGTGAGACATGAGCTGGGTTCAAATCATTGACATATAGGTACATCAGAAGAGTACTACTGTTCATGTGTACACGTTATGGTATGGTTAGGGTTTTAAAAGTTGCCCTAAAGTCCATGGATTAAAGGCCTGGTCCCAGGGCATCATGGGAGGAGGAGGAGCCTATACAGGGTGGGGCCTGGTGGAAGGAAGTTAGGTCATTGGGGACTTCCCTTCACGGGGCCATAGGGACCATGGCACCAATCCCCATGTTCTCTTCCTCTGGCTTTTATTTTCTTAATACTCTCATGTTCTATCTCTGATCTCACCCCCACTCTCCCTTTTTCTCCCTCCCCATTCCCTTGCCCTTTCCACTCCCCTCCTTCCCATGCAGACACTGACAAAGTTTTCTTCCATCTCATGCTCCCACTATGAACGTGTTGCTACCACAGGCCCCAAACACTAGGGCCAAAGGACTGTGCTAACAAAACCATGAGCCACAATAAAACTTTCCTGCTTTTAGGTGGGATTTCTTGACAGCCATGGAAAGCTGACTATGTACACTTTGTACACTATGTATACTTCTTTTTCCTGAAATACATTCTGCTTTTCCAGGAAGAGAAGCCTAGACAAGAGAGGTGGATGGGAAAGCCTGGTGAATGGTAATGACATAATGTTCATGAACCATCACTATGTTTTATTGCAAAGGGATCTGAATATTGAAATGATACGAGACTTGGCAGTATGGAGAGTTAAAACTGCAGGGATAAAAAAAAGGACTTGAGCAAGACTTTCAAACAAAGGGTGGGGGCAGTGTGGGGACAACAGACTCTGGCCTCTGGAATGAATGCAATTGTGAACAAGTTATTATATTCTGAGAAGACTGACCACCAGGATTTTGACAAATGTGATCATTTTTATTCCAGGATTGAATACGATTTTGATATTTTGGAGAGTATTAGAAGAAAACAACCTCAAGTTTACGTGAAAAGTATACTAATATAAAATAGTATCTATGTGTTAACTATTAAATATATCTATATATACACAGATAATACATCTCTAATGGGGAAAGGAAAGAGGGATAGAAAAAAAGAAGACAGGAAGACAGGGAGAAGGAATGAGGGAGGGAAGAGAGGGGTATTTTAACCTAGTCCAGTAGAAGTGGAATTCATCTGGTCCCCAAGACCTTTTTACTCCCAAGATCAACATATCTGTAGTAACAACAGCTAGAGAGGCCAGGATACCATAAAACACCATCACCACACCACGAACACCCCTTCTTCCTCTCCCTCCCTCTCCCTCTCAAATCTATAGTCAGATACCAGCAGAGGCCAGAAATAAACCCTTTCTAGAAGCTCTGAAAAGCCAGAGTTGTAAATGTGCCATCTTGCCATCTTCTCTGGGCAATACTCTATAACCTCTCCCTCAGGAGGAGGGGCATGCCAGCGTGGAGCGGCTCTATAGATGAGCAGATGGTGGGGGTGTCTCTGGCACAGTGCCTGGCACACATGGGCCCTTCCGTGTATTTCAGTCCTAGAAGTCACACAGGCTAAAAGTCACACACAGGCTAAAAGTCTTAGAAGTCACAGTGCAGGGCTGGCCTGGCTCTTACCTTGTGGCGGTGGGCGTGGCTGGGATTGCCCCAGCTGAGGTCCCAGCTGGCTTTGCCCAGGGGATTTTGCAGGTTTTGTCTGTGGAGCCTGGAGCAGGAGAGAGGAAGCCAGGGATTTTCATTTTTTAAAAAATTTGTCAGTCATGGGGCTTGAACTCAGGCCTGGGCGCTATCCCTGAGCTTTTGTGCTTAAGACTAGCATTTAATAACCACTCAAGAGCCACAGCTCCACTTCTGTTTTTTTTCTCGTGGTTAATTGCAGATAAGATCTGAGGCCCCTAGTTCAAAGCCAGCCTGAGCAAGACACTCAACTCCCTCAGTCATTAGGATTACAGGGGTGAGCTGCTAGGGTCCAGCTTGGAAGTCAGGTTTTATAAACACCTTACCCAGGGTCTCAGGGGAGAGGGCACTGTGCACCCTGGCATCAGAAACTGACTCATTTTGGAGACAACAAGGTCAGCTATCAGTTGTTTGTCCTCTTCCACGTGCTCTCCAATCAGAGGCATCGAACTGTCCATCACCTGTGGGAGAGAGAGAGCAGGGCTTTCCATGCAGGAAGGACCAGGCCCTCTGGAGTGCTGGCTCAGGACAGAAGTGACCACTAGATGGCGATGTCCTCCACACAAGCCACTCAGCTCAGCACCTCCAGTTGGCACTGGGCCTCCTGGAGACGTCCGGTTTCCTACAGTTTTGTCTACACCAACGGCCTGGATTCGGTTCAGTTCGGCCTACAGACGTGGGCTGACAGCAATGTGACCCAGGCCCAGGGTGGGGGAACATTAGCTGACCTTTTCTGTACTTTTCCTTGGGATCTAGGCTCCGCCTACTCCTTTCCCACCCAGCTCTCTTTCTCTCCTTCCTTTGGCTCAAGGTCAAGGTTTTCCATGAAGCTGGAAGCAGTCAAGGTGGGGGTTTGGGCAGGACAAAAATAAAAATAAAATGACGGGCTGGAAGTGACCCGTGGTTGAGAGCGAAGACAGAAGGGGAAGGGCTGTTCTGGGGGCCTTGGCAGAACACAGGCCTGGAAGGAAACTCCTTCCTCAGGAAGCTGGGCTGTTCACACAGGAAGAAAGTACTTACTTAGGAGGGGACCACAAAGGGCAGGTTTTTGTTTCCCATTTTGCCCCTTTTTCATAGATGGAGATAGAAGGGACATGAATCAGTGCGCCAGGTAATTCCCTAGGGACCAGAGACATGGCTGCGTTTACCCCTACTTCCTTACTGTGGAAATCTACCCACCTGAATTCACCTACCCCACCAAATCTGTCAACTTGCCTCCTCCTCTTTCAGCATGAGGCTCATTCTCCTCCTCCAGACCTACATGCTTGTTATTCCCTCTGTCCATACCTTACCTCACAAACTGCTCAACTGTCAGGTTGCCTCTTAGCTAGCCTTTCTTCCAGGAAGCCCTCTAGGACAGCACCAGCTCCTATGAGCCACCTCAGGTTTATCTTGCAGCTTGTCCTATTGGGGAGCTCATCCCAATAGCTGCTGAATGGAGCACTGAGAGGTGCTAGCAGGGAGACTGCTAAATGCTCCATTTTATTGATCATAAACTGCATGCTAGCTACCATTGGAAGCTCTGGGTTGAGTCTCAGCATCCCTACTTGCGGAAGGTATTATCCCTGTCATCATGAGGAGACACAGGGCCCAAGAAATGACAAGAGCCCCAGCACTGGGCCAATCCTTACTGAACACTGGACAGCTTTTTATGGTAAGAAATTGGAGGAGGCAACAGGGGTTCTGGGCCCATGCCCTCCTGTGGACTTGGGCAAGTCATTTTTCCTTTATGAGTGTATATATATATTTTTCGTAACTCTTAAGTTGGAACAGCTGCTCTAGCAGTACCAGCTGTTCCTTTTCCTGGGGCAGCTATAGTTCCTGGGAAGCCGAAAAGCAAGCTACCTAAAGATGGGAAAACAGATTCAAGCAGGATCTGGAAGTGGCTCTTGACAGTTTGCTCCTTGGGTCACCCCTAGGTCTGACAGCCAGGATCCCAGGGGCCTGGCGATGTACCATGGAGAGCCTGTCTCCAGCCTTCCCTGCCTTCCTACCTCTCCTCTACTTGCCCATTTGGGTTCTGGTTTCTTCCTCACATATCCAGCAGTGGAAAACAGCAAGGAACCCGAGATGGGCAATTCTAGAATCCCCAGGGTCCATGCAGCCAGCGGAAGTTGAAGTCTCCCCAGGGAAACATTTTTTCCCCCCACCAGTGAGCAATGTCACCACTGGACAGGTCAGAGGGGACAAGTTCAAGGGTCTTGTCATCCCTGGAGGATGTCACTCGCTGTCAAGATCTTCAGTAAACATTTCACACAAACTCCCTCGTTCTCACCACCGAGGTGGCTCAAAAACCCCAGTATTTTTGGATCTCTCTTGCCCCTCCCCTTTTGTCTTTCCTTATTGGGAAAAATCCTATTTCTATTTCTCAGAACACACTACCCCTCTCCTCCAGCCGTACCCTAAAATCAAAACAGAAGAGAAACAACTCTGTAAAGCTGAGGGGAAAAATATGAAAATCCATTCTTTAAGGAGTTTTTTTTTGAAGTCCAAGGCTACTTTTTACATTTTTATTTCTAATTTGTTTTTGCTTTAAAAATGGGAAACAAAGTCATAATATTTAATACATATCGTATAGAATTAGGGAAATGGGGGGAGGGGCTGGGAAGGTGGGGACAGGGATAAAAGGGGTGATATTGATCAAGATGCATTGTACTCAAACTGACATGTGCAGCTACTTAATCGAACTGGAGTCACAGCATAGGTATTTTTTTTCCTGCCAAAGACAAAAGATAGAACTCGAGGTGCTCATCCCAGAGACAAGGACGGGCCTGTGCTCACTCCTAAGGGGGTTGCTGCCCCTCTGGAATGGAGTCTCTGCAGAGCAATCCCGCCCTCCTGCCCACTGCTGGGCTCCGGTTTCCAGCTTGAGGCTGGTCACCCAGTGAGATGGCTCAGTAGTGAGCAAGGAATGAATGATTAGGAGGCAAAGCCAGGCTCCCTTCTTCCATCCTGGTAAGAGGCCACAACAGGCTTGGGGTGGGGGGAGGGACGTGAGGAGCTGGGATGGCTCAGGTAGAGGGGCCTCATCCTAGCCCTGGGCTGAAGTTCCCAGAGAAGCGCCTGGCTCTTCTAGGAAGGGCTGCTCAGGTTGGCAGTTCTGTTCTTGGCATTTCCATTGGGTCTCTCAAGCAGGGAGCTCTGTGTGTGTGTGTGTGTGTGTGTGTGTGTGGACTTCAGGTACAGTGAGGAGGCCTGGATCTCAGACATAGATGGAAGCCTCTTCCCTCTTTTGGGAGCCTCCTCCATGTGCTTTCCCCCTAACCCTTTCTTCCATGAAGCTACCGGGCGTGCTGGGCCTTGGGTCCCTGGGGAGTGCGAAGGCACGCAGGACAAGGGCCGGGAGGACTGACTGGCTCCTGTGGTCACCCCGGCCATGTGCTTCCCATTAGCCACCCACGCCAGGCAGGGCCAGCCACAGGGCTGTCCCTCACGTGTCTTGGACTGCCATCAGCCTATTCCTCCCCTGTGGCCTGAGAGGGACAGCAGGGGAGCCTGGGAAGCTGGGGACAGGAGGGACGCTGAGGCCAAAGGGGAGTTTTAGGGGAAGCAGGAGGGAGCTGTGGGGTGTGGTAGTGGCAAGAGAGGAGTATGGGGCCCTGAGAGATGGAGCATCTTGGGAGGGATAGGGACAGTGGAGACCATCCTAGAACCCATCACAGAGGGACTCAGCACCCCCGCTAGACTCTGCTATTTCCCTCATCTTTCCCTGCCATTCCTTGCCACCCTTCCTCTTCCTGCCAGCCTGCCATGTCCTGTCCACCGAGTCCTCGCTGTGTCTCCGATCCATCCTGGACCCAGCCCACAGGACCTCTGATGCCATGAACAAAGGTTGATGTGATGTGTGTGTGATGCCCGGGAGTGGATTCACTTCACCTGCTGGGATATTGAGGACAATGATGAAGCCCAGTGGGATGGAGTCTTGCTGTCACTTAGCTGGACAGTGGGGGAGAATGGTTCAATTCACACTCAGAGCTAGGGACTAGTTCAGAAATGCCAAGCATGAAGCTTGCTACTGTGGCCACAGTGGGGTAAGGTAACAGAGCTCCCCGAGGCCTGGGCTGTGTGTGTCAGGCCAGGTTTCAGAACACAGCTGACCGTGCCAGGGTCTGGTGGGGATCCTCTCCTTTTGGCCTTCCTCTCAGAGCTAGGATGGGGAAAGGAGGTATCGTCGCCCCTCACCCCCTCACCTCGATGATGTAATCTCTGCCGTCCTTGCTGTGGACAGCTTTGACAGCACAGATGTCCAGCCCACCGAACATTTCTGAGCAGCTGTCCACCCAGAGCCTGTACCTGTATGGACAGACAGTAAGCATTAAGGGAGGAAACAGAGCAGACAGGAGTCAAGACAGAGCCATAGAGATAACTAGAGATGCTCAGAGAGAGCCAGGTGGTGAGAGCAGAGATGGGGGGGGAAGGAAAAGGAAAAAGGGAAGGGAAGGAGGGGAAGGGCAGAGGGGGAAGGAAGGGAAAGCAGGAAGAAAGGAAGGTTGAAGGAGAGGGGAACTAGAGTCTAGTGATATGAGACCTCCCCCTACCAACCCCAACCCCAACCCCAGGATCTTTGCCCACACTGCAACAGAGACCCAGCCCCCTGTCACCCTGCATCTAGAGCCACCCTGGACACCCAGCAGTTCCTGCAGCTCTTTTCCCTTGGGAAAGCTTCTAAGAGGACTCCAGAAATCCTTCCCAGCTGCTCTCCCAGCCAGACAAGAGCCTCCGGGACAAAGGGTGGATTCTCCCTGAGCTGGAGTGGAGGCAGGCAGGGAGGCTGGCCAGCTGCTCCCGCCTAGCCTGGGGGCCTGGCCCTCTGGACCCACTGCTTTTGTGTCCTTTCCAGCCACTCAGACTGCAGGGCCAGTTTGCTTTGCAGAAGACAGAGTTCTGTGTTGCCCTTTAACCTTGCAACAAGGGCATTGCTGTCTCTGGAGAAATCTTCAGGGCTTGTTCCTAGCTTCCCTTGTGTGTTGGATTTGGGAGTTACAGGGGACTCTCTCTCCCTGTGCTTCAGGGTCATGTGGGGGTGTGCCTATTCTTAGGGTTATGCCTGTTCTTAGAACTGTTTGTGTCCCTGAACCACAAGGCCTGGAATAAGGAGAGGTCATGGACTGAAATGTTCTTAGCACTTTCTCATCTCATTCATCAGCATCCACTGAGGCCCAGAGAGGGAGGCAGGCGAGCCTGGGTCATGGACCAAAGCAAAAAATAGTTCTCCTGGGACCCAGACCAGTTCCCTCTTCAGTGGCAGCTAGGAGGATGCTGGGAGTGAAAAGCAGGATGAAGACTCATGCCTACTGTGCTCCTACTATGTGCCATCTTGTGCCCAGATTCTTCATTCCCGCTATTCCAAATGGAACCCATTTTACAGGGGGAACAACAGATTCAGAGACCTGCCTAAGTGACTGTGGCTTTCAGAAGACCCCATCTGGTTTTGGGTCCCCTGCTAGACACCGTTCCTCTCATTTGGAACAGGGTGCGAATGGTCTGTTCTTACTCAATACGGGGCACTAGATACTCCCTGAATTTCTCTCAATTGTTACTACAGAAACGGGTGCCTGTCTAACACACATAATCCTGTCCAATCGCAGAATTACACCTGCCTTGGCCAGAGTGATTAGTTCAGAGAGTCATGACCAACCAGTAAAGAAGGCTCAGGTCTGAATGAAATGGTTGGAGGAGATGTTTTCCTTCTGACAGACACTGAGGCTCTGGACCTGGAAGCACCATGGGCCGGCCTAAAAGAAAGCACATCCCCAAGAATCCATATAGAAAAGGAGCTCAGTGGAGGAGGATGGGTGGGGAATAAATCCTTGGAGCCAATGTATCTCCCAAAGAACAATTGGACCTGTGTTCTGGTCCAGAGTTCAAGGAAAGGATGGAGGTAAGGGTGGGATTTTTTTAAAGTTTGTGTGTGGTGGTAGGAGGGTGGTCTGGAGTTTGAACTCAGGGCTTGTGTGTTATTCTTGAGGTTTTTTTTTTCTCCTTAAGGCTACCATACTACTACTTGACCACCAAAAAGCCAAGAGTTTGGAGGGATGGTTCCATTGTAGGCTTTCCTACCTCGGCTGGCTTGGAACCATGATCCTTAGATCCTTATTGCCTTTGTATATGTGTGCACTCTGATACTAGGGCTTGAACTTAGGGTCTGGGTACTATTTTTTAGCTTGGGTACTGTTTTTCTTTTCCTTGGGCACTGTTCTTTTTTTTCCTTGCTATTTAATTGCGGATAAACAAAATTCACACTTTCCTACTTGGGTTGGCTTTCAACCTTGCTACTGAGAAAGCTGAGATCTGAGGATCTAGGATTATAGGCACGAATCACTGACCCTTGGGTAGAACAGAGCCTTGACCCCATAGTCTGTCTACTACCAGGTCTGGCTTGCCAGTTGAGATTCCTCACTGGGCATGTGGGCACACCCGTGTACTGGCTGGCTGTTCGTCAGCGAGGATTCCCCTTGGCAGTGCTTAACGTGAGAAAGACCTTCAGGACCTTCAGCCAGGGCAAGCCCTTGAAACACATGCTGGGAAGTCAGCCTGCCACTGCTTGTAGTCATGGTGTTTCCTCACAGCCCTCGGTGCCTAAGGAGGGCCTAGACAGGGCTTCCTGCCTAGTTCCTGGGGCAGTGGGACAGGGCTACAAGATCCTGGATTTGGACATCGGGGTTCTGCTCTCAGCTGTCACTAATCAGCTCTGAGATACTGGACAGGTCATTTCCTCTGAGCTTTTCCCCTCTGTAAAGAGTAGTTTCATCAATATGTGCCCCATAGATGGTTGTAGGCAGCAAGTGAACCCTGCAAAGTGCCTTGTGGTAGAGGAAGCTGGACAGAGGGAGGGTGAGGTGGAGTTCATAGCTCCATTTGTCCCCTCCCACAGCTGCCTCTCCCCACATGGTCTTTGTTTCTTACCTCTCCGTCATGGCCACCTGCTCCAACATGGCAGAGCCTGTGTTGGCTTTCCAGTTTCCAGAGATGGAGGTCCTCCTGTGTCAGAACAGACAACAGGGTGTGAGGCATCGGTTCAGTCCGTTGGGCTCAGATCAGTGGGAGTTAATTCAAATGCTCAGTGGGTCACCCTGCGTCTAGCCTATGGACTAGTCTGAGTGTAAGAGCCGTGTGTACTTGCTTCCCATCAGTGGGCAAGCCCAGTAGGGTTCGTAGTGAAGGATACACGCTCCAGAAAGCAGAATCAGCAGATGGAATCTCGGAAGGCAGCCATGTGCCCTGGAGGATGGTGGTGAGAAGGTAGGACCTGATCTCAGCCACATCTGCCTAGAAATCTGAGTTCCAACATTTTTCTAGCGATATAGCTATGGGGAAAACCTCCATGTCTGTAGTTCCTTGCTGGTGCAACAGAGTAACTGTTGACTGGGTGACCTTACAGGGGACTGTGAGAATGCAAGAAAATATTCCCATAAATCTCTTAGCACAATGGAAGCTCCTATTATTTTCAGGAAGAGGCTAGATAAGGAAGGAAGGCATTCTGAAGGCCAAAGTGGCAGGAACATAAGCCAGATTGCATTTCTCCAAGAGGAGAATGAGTGTGGAAGCACTATTTGAAGAATGTTCTCTCCATCTAGGACAGCTCTTTATAAAGATCTGACTCACTTCCGCTTCACCAAGACCTAAGTGATGGCATGGTTATTATTATTCTTGCCTAATGGTTGAAGCCCCAGGCCCACAGCTTCAAGAACTTTACATTCTCAACCCTGACTCTCCATGGCAGTTCCCGTGGCAGAGGCAGAGATGGGGACTTGAATGTAATTTCAGCCACCAGCATGTAGGGAGGAGAGTGGAGATAGCGACTAATGTATCTACCGACTAATGTATCTACCTAGGTTATACGTTGTTATAGTCTGTTTGAGCCTGTTTGAACTGCTATAGGAAAATACCCTGTTTGAGCTGCTACAGGAAAATGCCATCAACTTCGTGGTGGCTTATAAATAGAATTTCTCACGGTTCTGGAGGCTGGGATATCCCTGATCAAGGTGCTTGAAATATTTAGTGTCTGCTGAGAGCGCATGTTGTGGTTCACAGATATTGCCTTCTTGCTGCTTCCTCGTATAGAAGAGGCAAGATTCCCACCTCCACTCCCTTAACCTCTATTAGAGCACTAATCCTATCCTTCAAGCCCCTTTCCTCCACCATAGAATCCCCTTCCCAAACCTCAATCCTGATACCATCAACTTGGAGTGGGTGATATCAACAGGAAATTGTGTATGGCACAATAGCCTAAGGAACTCTGGACCTGAGTGGAGGCTACAAGACTGAAGGTGAAACCAGCTGTGCATAGCACTGTGCTGTAGTTAGTGAAAGTTGTTTTCCACAGGGCTACAGGCTGACTTGCACACATGGACCTCAGTGGATGGAGAATGGTAAAAATCAGGTTTCTCCCAGCTGGAGTCAGAGGGTACAGATAAGCTATAAGGGAGAGCTAAGATGAATGTATGGTACTGGTACAAGTTGAAGATGCCAGTGTGACTTTGAACTTAGGTACATATTCACCTATGTGTGAAATATGAAGAGGTAACTATGGATGTACATGTATGCTTGCTGGTAAGGAGGTATTAAGAGAATCTATGTATGTGGGTAAGGATGTGTTAAGAGAATCTAACAATAGGGCAGGATGTGGGCCAGAGGAGGTGAAGTGGTTCTGGGCAGAAAGGACTCTGAGGTCCAACATGTGTCTCTGCCCTTGGGTGAGGGCCAGTCCAGGGTCCAGGAAACAAATGACAAATTGGAGCTGTCAGGCCAGAGAGGCTCAGCCTGATGAATGCAGCAATGAGGTCAGCCTTAAGAAACGGGGACAAGGTGTTGTCAATGTCAAGTGGATATCTAACAATAAAGGAGGTGGGAAATGATAGGATGGTGGACAGGTGACAGAGGCCTCAGGATTACACTGAGTTGCCTCACTGAAATGGGCTGCAACTTGGAGGGGACAGAGGAAGAGTTTTCTCCCTCTGAGGACACCTGTGAGCAATGACAGCCCTGCTTCCTTCATAAGGCAGGGCAGTTCCATCCCTTTCCTGGGACCATTTCCTTCTTGATCAATCACTTGTGTTCCCTCTGGGAAGAGTGTAGAGTATAGTGGCTGCTACAGAGACCGAGTGAGCCTTAAAGACAAAAATCACCACCCAGCCCTTTATACAGAAGGTCTGCTGAGCCCTGGCTTAAGCAACCTTAAGCAGGTGGTGCAAAACCAACTGTGGGTAACACATACAACACATACACATGGCTGTAATCAACAGTTTCCTGTATATAGTGTTGGGTAGCAGCTGAGTTGGGCCTGTGAACTGTGGTTTGCTGGCCCAACTCTAGGGTATAAGTTACACAACAGAGAACCATACGAATGGAGAGACTTTCCAACCCACGATGGACCTGTGAACATCTTCAAATATGGAGCCACACAGCCAGTGCTCCCATTGTGCTTGCCAGCCAGACACCATTTTCATCTCACTGATACAAGGGAACAAGCAACTGTGTGCCAAAGTGAGAGACAGAGAGTCTGGAGACCTGACCAGACTTCTCTTAGGCCCAAGTCCCCTCCCCTAGTCCAGAACCCTGCTGAGGTTTATTCTTGGAGCCTTGTTGGGGACCATCTTGGGGGTGCAGGTAAGTTGTTTTTTATCTGCTGACATTCATTTCTTTCCCTTTAGATGAAGTACCAGTCTTTCCCCTGTGGAATGGCCCTGCCCACAGTGAATGCCTTCCTGCTGGACTCTCCATGCTGCCGTGCTGGTCAGTGGTCACTCTCTCCATGGAATCACAACAGGGAGATAAACACTGAGGGTGGTTCCTTGCCCAGTGGGGATGCCATGATGACGATGGTTTCTGGCTACTCCAGATTCCTAAAGCTATTCTGGATCTCAATGTTTTTAAAATACATAATTTAGTGTTAAAAATATCTCAGATCACCTATCATTTTCTAATAAGTTCTCTTACAAAAACAAAACACACATGCTAGCGATGGTGGCACACACACACAAAACCCCGAAACTCAAATCTGTTAGTCAGATGGCATTTCTCCAGCTGTAAGTAACAGAAACCACATCTGGCCTCTGGATTGTTTTTTACTGCAGACTACAACCTGGAGTTGGCTCTTCAGCCATATGGAGTGGCCACAATGCTTTTCTGCACACAAGAGAATGGGGGGGAAAAATCCCAAATGCTCAGCAAGGCAAGCACCTTGTGGATTTACTCTTGACTTTCAAACACAGCCCCTCTGAATTGGCCAAACCTCTTTTCTTTCTCTGGGGTTATGGCCCTTGCGTGGGGAGAGAGAGACCCACTCTGGGATCAGCTGTGCCAACACAGGAGCACTCAGCGGTACTGACCAGAGAAGGGCAGGAGTGGACATGAGGGGAGGAGAGTCACGATGTTGCAGGGGTGCCAGGGGGTGGCAGCTGCCCTGTGTGGGGCAGGCAGGGCAGCACGAGACCCCCCGACTCTCTCATCCATCTTCCTCAGCCCCCCAGGCCCTGCCGCTTGGACTCACATGTACGCCTTGTAATTGGAGCCGATTTTCTGGATGCGGATGTCATACTTGGAGTCGATGAAGGCCTCGGTGGTGGCATAGGTTTTGGCCATGGCTACCACACTGGTGATGTCCTGGTAGTCATGCTGGTTCTCAACTTTGATCTGTGTGGGAGGAAGAGGGTGTGAGTGCCAGCCACCTGCTTAGCCTCCATGGGGCACCTGCTGCCCAGGGCCCCGTGGAGAGACTGCCTGCCTGGCGGTGGGGTAGATGCAGACCAGTCCCACACTGTCCCGGTGGGCAGCTCCACTCGGGAGTAGGAACCCTTTGGAAAGGAGGTGATCTCTGAAGGACTTGGGAAGATGGTCTCTAGAGGATCCGAGGGCCAGAGAGACTGCAGGGTGTTGGGGAAGGGGCCCCCAGGTTCAGACTAGATGGGGGGAGGGGCAGGAGGATGGGGAGTGCACCATGGAGAGAGAGGAGCTAAGACAGCTCTAATCAGGAGCTCAAATTGCATCCCCAAGGCTTCGGGAAGCTGCTAGGAAGGGGAAAAGGGGAAAGTGGCTTTTTAATTTTTTTTTTTTGTTTGATGCTGAGACTAGGGCTTCCACTCAGGATCTTGCATTCTCACTTAACTTGCCACTCAAGGCTAGCATTCTACCAGTGGAGCCACAAATTCTACTTCTGGCCTTTTGGTGGTTAATTGGAGATGAAGAGTCTCGGAACCCAGCCCAAACAGAAAAGTTCACAACTGTGATTCTCCAATCTCAGCCTCCTGAGTAGCTAGGATTATAGGTGTGAGTCACCAGTGCTTGGTGTGATAAATGATCTTTTAAAACCACGTAACAGTTGTGCAGAGAATTGAAGGGTGCGCAGAGAATCTAATGTAAGTGTTGAGGGGGGATTACAGCGAGTCCAGTTAAAAAGTGTGGTGTGTGTATGGGGTGTGTGTGTGCATGCAGTTTGCATACGAATTCTGTGTATATAGGGCTTGTGGGATATGTTCTTGTGTGTGTGAAGTGTGGTGTGTATGCTAGGTCCATGTGAGCGTGATTTATGCTACATGGTGTGATGCCTTCCCTTGGGGTTAGCAATATGGTGTAGTATGTTTACTGTGAATTGTAGATGGCACCACTGTGTACATACGTGTGTGTATGTGTTCATATGTGCATAGTCAGTAGACCCACTAGCTTTGCTGGTCTAAAGGCCTGGGAGAGAAACTTAAGTCCTGGGTGGAGGCCAGGAACATGGGGTTGTATCCTGGAGTCAGGAGGGGACATGGGGCTGTGGGGGTTTCTCCCAAGGCCAAGTGCAGGGGAGAAGGCCAAGGCTACATGATAGGGATCTCAAGTCAGAGCCAAGATAGGGATCTCAAGTCAGAGCCAAGATAGACCACCAATGAAGAGTGGCCAGCTGGTGGGCTGCTCTCCACCACTGGCTGGTATGCTGGCCATGTGACCACATTACAACCAATAGGGTGTTAGCAGAGGACACGGCCTTCCAGGAAGTGGGGCGGGCTTTTTTCCCCTTCAGGAAAGCATTTTGACCACTCTTTCTGGTCCATGTCTGGGCTGGATGCTAGAGGATTATGACTCGCATTAGGAATCCGTGGAAACCTGACGGAGCCTGGGATACCAGAGGCAGGGCAGGGGGGCTGTAGGCTGGTGGGGAGAATAGGATGGGACTCCAGCCAGGGGTGGAAGGTGGGGAAGAGGTCAGTGAATTGGCCTCTGGTCCAAGCAGGGTGCTTTGGCGCTGGCTTTATTTACTGGTTGGAAGTCTCCAAGAGTTCTCAAAGACAAAGCTGAACACAGGAAGTGCTCAATGAGCTGCGGGGGACGACGGCCACATGCTGTCCAGAGTCTCGATGATGGCCACCAGAAGTCACTGTGAAGCCACAGCCTCTGCCTCCTCTCTGCCTCCTTCCTCCGTCTCCCTACTGAGTTCTCACCATTTCCTCTTCCTCCCTCCCTGTCTTTCCTCTTCTTCCAGTAGTTTTTTTTTTTTTTTTTTTTTGCCAATCGTGGGGACTGAACTTAGGGCCTGAGCACTATCCTTGGGCTTTCCTCATGGCTAGCACTCTACCACTAGGCCACACTCCCAGCCTCTCCAGTAGATTTTTTTTCAAGACTGTGAGTAATATACGACTACATATATATATATATACCTACACATGTATTCGATATGTAAATGATCTAGACACATGGGTAAAAAAAAGAAACCTGCTGAGTTCTGGTTAGCACATACCTATAAGCCTAGCTACTTAAGAGACAGATCTGAAGATCAAAGTTTGAAGCCAGTCAGGGTAGAGAAGTCTGAGATGCTTTTCTCCAATTTAATAATATATATAATTGTATATCTTTTCTCCAATTTACTACTCACATACACACACACACACACACACACACACACACATATAGGGTCATAGTGAAACTGGCTCAAGTGTAAAGTGATAGCCTTGAGCAAAAAAATGCTCAAGACTAGAACCTTACTCTTTCTTGAGCAAAAAATGCTCAAGACTGGCATGCCCCCTCCAAAAAGAAAAATGCAAGAAAACAAGTACCCAGATGTCTACCAAAATTTAAATGACTTTGAAGGGAAGGAGGCTCCTTAGGGGACAGGGATGGCGGACTGCAGAACGAGGCAGGAAATGTGTGCAATTGTGTCTTGGTAGAAAGAGGGAAAGTGGCACATAACAGTCATGAACAAACTTGAAGATCATGAACAAATGAAGTAGACATGATGAGATATTGCATATCAGAAATAGTGGCGTCAACAGATTGGAATATTACAGGTTAATTACAGGTTAACAATTTAAAGAATTGTTCCTGGAGGAGCTGAAGACATGATCTCATTCTTCTGAAGACGGCTCAAGAAAAGATGACACATGCTCTTCACTTCTGATGAATTTTAGCCCTCCATACACACAAGGGCATACAATGTCATCCACTGTCCACCCTTCCTATGTGGCAATGAACGGGAGGCATGGGTACCATCTGTGTCCAGGCCTCTAGGGAAGAGAAGGGAGTCTCTGGAGCAGGCAGACATACCTGAACTCATAGGTCAGTGCTGCCATCACCGGAGGGTGTCCTCAGATGGATCTGTGCCTGCAGAAACCATACAGCAGAACTCCATCTCCATTGCCTAGGGGCATCCTTGCCATATCTCAAGATTCTGAGCCAGATCATGTCTCAGAATCTATATACCTGTTCCCAGAAAGCCAGGTGGCAGAGGGGTACCACAGAGCCACCATCAGCAGAGCCTGGGGTCTGGGCAATTCTACAGAAATTGACCCATTTTCTCCCCAATACATTAAATGCCAAGGAAAAAACTTCCCCTCTTTCTGGAAAACTGGTGCCGTTAGCTCATCCTAGCTACTTAGGGAGCTGGGATACACAGGATCATGGTTCCAAGCCAGCACAAGCAGAAAAATGGGGTGGGGGAGTAATCCATCTCCCCTTTGAGATGAATACAGAAAATGATTCAGAACCAACCAGGAGACAGACACATGAGCATAACGGAAGTCTACTGCCCTAGAAAACATGGAAGCGCAGGTGACTGGCTGTTCCATCTGGCCACATCCACGTTCATCAATCATTGTGGGAGGCCCTTTTGCTGCACAGCCCTTCCTGGTAGGGTAGCCAAGATACACTTGCTTTCTTAAGACAATGGTAACTCCACAAAGTAGCTTACGGATCCAGCTTATTCAAAGTCAGATAAAAGTCCATGGGACGTCTTTCAAAAGATAACTACAACAGCTTTTCCCACACGCATGCTGTAGTTTTTCTGGTGTTAAGAGTTGGCAGATAGGTTAGGTGTTTAAGCCACTCCCAGTTCAGGACAGTAAAGCCCTAACCCTAGGGCACAAATGGAGACTTGTTTTTCTGTTTTTTATAACAGGAAGTCATGCATCCCTCACACTCAAAAGTGGTTATCAGCTCATTAAGGAGTGGACCATCTGGGTGAAGAAAAGTTCAACCCATCTTTCAGCTGTAGGAGTCACTGGGCAGGATTAAAGTTCTGCAGGAACAATACTAATGTCAGGCCAGTCAGACCCAGTTCCTGAGCTTAATAACAATTGCTTTACAAGAGAAGAATAGGAGTTAGAACAAAGCAAAAAGGGGGGAAAACCTCCTAACATCAGGATTCTCAAACTTTCTCAGTATATCTTGCCTCAACTCAAAACATTTTTATAGTAGCTAGTAGCTAGGCCAAATAAATTAGTGTTATTTATTAAGGCATGAGAGCTAATTTTCTTAAGTATATCTTAATGATTTGGTGATCGACAAAGATAGATCACCTCATTTGCAGGTAGCTACGGTTACTAAAGAGATGTGTGTGCTTGCTGGGCGCTGCACGAATCCCCCACACCACTGGACCCCCTCACCCTCAACTTCCTGCTCCACATCATTGCTCTCCTGGGACTTGCATTTTAGTAAAACCATCACCACAAACCCCAGGCACCAGAATGGCTCACACCTGCAAATCCTAGCTACTTTGGAGCCTAAGATCAGGAAGATCTCCAATAGACCTTATCTCAACCCATAGCGGGGCCCAGGGGTCACACATTTGTCATCTCAGCTACTATGGGAATTCTAAAATAGGAGGATCTCTGTCCAAGTGTGGGCCCAGACCAAAAAAAAAATGTGAGAAGATGTAATCTCAAAAGAAGAGGTGTATGTAGGATGGAGTGATGGAATAGTGGCTCAGTGGTAGAGTACCAGCCTGGCAAGTGTGAGGCTCTCGAGTTCAAATACCAGCACTGCCAGGTAGGGAAGAACAGCAATTTAATGTCGATGCGGACACACTAAAGTACGGTGAGTAGCCAGCGTGGTGTCCATGAAATGTGGAGACCTGTTTGTCTTGTCAAGCAGATGGATGCCTCTGGGAGGGGACTGCTCCAGACTGCCACAAAGCAGCCGGGGCACTGTGGGTCTCCTGTGACTTTTCTTGGAGTTCTCCTTGTGGGAGGGGCCTGCCTGCTCTTCCTGGAAAATGTGAGTCTGAGAAGCCCACGGTGGGGACCATCCAGTTAGCCAGGCTGCTCCTCCAAATTAGTCCACACTACGTCAAGAAAGTGAAAAGCCACTATATTAACAACATACTGTATTAACAACATTACTATTAAGATGCTGGTACTAGGATTTCAACTTAAGACCTCACATTTGCTAGGCTGGTTCTGTAACCACTTGAGCCATGCTTCCAACCTAGCTTTTGCTAGTTATTTTGGTTTACATGTATTATCTCACTTATTCTTCAAAAACAATCTTGGAGGCTTTGGGCCACTATATACCCAGGCAAATCTTGTAAACAACCATAAAACTGGAAAAAGA
This sequence comes from Megascapheus bottae, assembly GCF_031878675.1. Taxonomy (NCBI): domain Eukaryota; kingdom Metazoa; phylum Chordata; class Mammalia; order Rodentia; family Geomyidae; genus Megascapheus; species Megascapheus bottae. The sequence continues at coordinate 86,334,256 of NC_143510.1, forward strand.
AATCTGAAGCCATTGTTTACAGGTGGAGAAATAGGCAAGGCTGTCGTGTTTACAATGAGGGGCTTCACAATGCCCTGGCCCCCTTTCTAAACTCCCAACATCATTGCCCTCTGCCCTCTTGAGCACACACCCTGGTTTCCTGGCACTCCCTAAGCAACCTGAGCTCTTTCCTATCCACGGGCTTGTACATCTATTGTTACTGGTTCTTGGCCTCAAAAGTTCTTGTTTCTAGCACAACGGCGTTCATTGCAGCACTATTTACCATAGCAAAGATATGGAACCAACCCAGCTGCCCCTCAGTTGATGAATGGATCAACAAGATGTAGTATTTGTACACAATGGCATTCTATGCTGCTGTCAGAAAGAATGGCATCACCCCATTTGTTAGGAAATTGAAAGACTTAGAAAAAAATCATGTTAAGTGAAGTAAGCCAGACTCAAAGGAACATAGGCTCAATGGTTCCCTCATTTGTCATAATCAGTAGAAACCTTGGGCTCTCCTAGCAGAGATTTACAATAGAACAAAATCTAGATACATAAGGCCATACAGTATAACGTTAAATGAAAGGACCTCTAGGATATAGAAACAAAAGCCATATAATGAGTGATTGTAGTCCTTAATGTACTGTTATCTCTCATCTCTTTTGCTGTCCCTTGGTTATCTCATATTGTTACAGTATTTCACCTTGTTAACTGCTATATTGTATATATGCATATTTGGTTATTTGAAGTCAGATAAGGAAGGGAGGTTGGGAGGGAAATGGGGACCAAGACATGAGAAAGGGAATCAATGTTTGTGAATTAATGCACCTTCTATCTGGTGAACATAATGTTACCCTTCTATTAATTACAATAAAAATATATGAAAAAAGTTCTTGTTTCTTGTTCCTTGTATGGCTGGCTCTTTCTCATCCTTCATTCTTGGTTTAAGTGTCACAACTTCAGAGCCTTTCTCTGGTATTGCCACATTCTTCTCTCATTTAACAACATGTCCTTCTACCCAAGTTTCTAATGGTGCATTTCTTTTTCTCCACTAGATATGCTTCCTCTCTTTCCTCCTTTTTTCTTATCCATTTATCCCCAGGGCTGTGAAGTTGGATCTCCACTGAGGGGCTAACAGTCAGGGAGGGATGGGCTGAGGGCCCCTTCCCTAGGAAGAAGGTTGGTTGATGTATTTGTAAATATGGACGAGAAAGTCTATATTACAAAGCGCAGGGGCCCTGTGGGGAAGATCTGAAGAGGTGGGTTTGGGACTTAAAGACAGCATACATGTACTCAGCATACATCCTCTCCATAGCTGAGCAAGCACTCACAGATGAAATTCAAAGGTCAGCAGCAACTGGTGGAGAATGGGTTCAGAGACTCATCTACCTTCTTGCCTCGCTTTGAAAGCAGGTGATTAAGGCATTGTTTCTTTTTCCCCTGTTCTCTTTTTCTGTCCATTTTCTTTCCTCTGGCTTTTTTTTTCTCTCAAATGGGACCCTTGGGGCAGAGTCCAAGTCTCTTCCTGGAAGGTGCAGGGCGGGTGAAATCTACCAGCCAAACCCCATAGCCAAGGCATCCCCAGTTACAGTCACGGCTCTGATGACTCAGCCCAAGGGTCCCTCGGCCAAGGCAGCCTGTGCCAGCAGACCCTGGTATGGCTGGGACTCCTGATGACTCATGGAGCCGGCAGCCACCCCTTGAATCACCCACTCCACCTCTGCCTGGAGTGGAAGGCTGAGAAGGCTGGGCTGGGACACACTGGGCTGGGACCAGGTGACTCAGCCTGTGAATAAATAATAATGATGGTAATTAAATAACAGTGATGGATGGTAACACCTGCCTTTAGTGAGTGCCTTTCAGGATCAGGTGTTTGTCTACCAGCATGTAATAACCATGTAGCTTTCCTTCATCACAATCCTGTGATATTTTCCTATTCTGTACATGAAAAACTGGGGGGGGGGGGCTGGAAAGGTTATGGAATTCTTTATAAGGCTCAGAGCTAATACCCAGAAGAGCTGGGATTCTGAAGACACTATAGTCTGACATTATAGCCCAATAATCATTCATTCTATTGTTTAATATATTTATTTAGCTGGTCCTGGGGCTTGAACTGTGAGCTGGTGTATTATCCCTGAATTTCTTTTGCCCACAGCTAGCACTCTATATACCCCTTGAGCCACAGCTCCACTTCCAGCTTTTTCTGTGATTAATTGGAGAGTAAAAAGTTTCCTGCCCACGATGGCTTCAAAGTGGGATCCTCAGATCTCAGCCTCTCGAGTAGTTAGGGTTCTAGGCTTGAGCCACCAGAGCCTAGCAACAAATATTTACTGACATCATCTCTAAGCCAGGCACTGCTGTAGGCATGGGGGCTACCGCCAAGTGGGGCTGAGTAGCAAGATAAAACACAGAAGTACACGGCGCTTAGGTGGAGATGGGCGCTGAGGGGGAGAGGAGTGAGGTGAAGGGAGCAGGGGTTTGGGGGATTCTGGGAGGGGCTCTTCATAGGAGCTTAGTGGAATCCTCCTTGGAGGCATCGTGCAGGGACCTGTGGGAAGTAGAAGGCCTGATGGTGCCAGGCTGAGATACCCAGTGCCAAGGCCTGGGGCTGGTGTTGGGGGTGGACTTGTGGTGACCACATGAGTGGGTGGACCCCAGGGCAGAGCAGAGAGATGCTCACCAGAAAGGGGAGGGCCCGGCATTGAGAGTGTTGTGTCTCAGTGCCTCACTAGATATGGGTCCTCTCTTTCCTCCTTTTATCCATTTATTCCCAGGCTTTTTTCAATGACAGGTGATCACAGTTTCTGGTCAGGGTATGATACGATGTGTCTTGTGGTGTAAAAGGCTTGCTTTGCAGCTGGGCGCCAGGGCCCAGGCCTGTAATCCCAGCTTTCCAGGAAGTAGAATTAGGAGGATTGAGGTTCCAGGCCTGCCCTGGTGGAAGTGGGGAGAACAGTGGGAGACTCTGAAATACAGGAAAGTGAGAAGGACTAAGGAGCATAGTCCAAGTGGTAGAGTGCTGGTTTAGCAAGCACCTCCTACGAGTTCAAACTCTAGGACTGTCAATAGTAATGAAACAAATGCAATGGGAAGGCTAAAGCAAGAGCTGAGGAAACACGGAGATGGCCTAGAAGGGGCTTTGCGTGCACACACTGTGTGTGACTATGGCTTGCATAGGCCGGCAAGTACCAGGATTGTTTGGAAAGTCTAGGGAAGGCACGGAGTATTTTTTTGGAGGGGGGGGGGAAGAGGAGGATTTAAGTGCTCAGTTGTGTTCCTCACAGGTCCTTGAGGATAGGTCCAGTTCAGGAGAGCCTGGATCTTCCTTCTACTTGGTTGACCATCTTTTGGTTCACTCTGAACTAGATGTTCCTTTATAGTTTCAGAACATTTGTCAGCACATTGGTTTTCTAGCATTGACTTTCTCTTCTCACCTTTCTTCCAGAACCTATATTTTCTTCCCTTCCCGCCAGCCTACCCTGTTCTTTCATTCTACTGCTCAGTGCTCATTTCAATATAGACACTCTGAGCATCTAGTCATAAAGATATTGAAGATAAGGAGTGTTTCCTCCAGCCCCAAAGCATGCAAAAGGGTACAATTAGGTGATTGCCTTGTAGAGATGTCAGGAGTGACACCAAGAAGCCTGAGGTCCTAGGGAAAAGTCCCCTAAAGAAGATACCTCCATTTCCTGTCAGAAGGACTGTGTGTTCAGGTACTGGGGCGTGAACTCAAGAGCTTTTATTTTTCTTCACTCAAGGCTGGCATTCTACCACTTGAGCCACACCCTCCACTTCTGGCTTTTTGCTAGTTTATTGGAGATAAGAACTTCATAGACTTTTCTGCCAGGGCTAACTTTGAACTATGATCCTCAGATCTCACCCCCCCCCACCCGAGTAGCTAGGATTACAGGCACGAGCCTCCCCACCACCCCCGTGACTGTTCCAGAAGGACTTCAGAAGGATTTCATTGGCACTTCCTCAGAGACACATTTGTGAGGGCGATTACTCAGTGCCCCGAACTCCCTCATGTTCTGTAAAATGCGCAGGATGAACTGGAGACAGAAGGACTGACCCCCCTGAGGGACAGACAGCCACCCTCTCACCTACCAGCTGAACAAACACATTGTCACCCTGGCGAGAAAGAGGAGAAACTATCAGTTGGTACTCCAGCTGGACTGATGCCTGATAATCCCAATGCCTTAACTTGCAAATGTTTGGGCAGAAGTAGAGATGACTAGACCTTACATTCCCCTCAGCAAGCAATGTCTGACATTCTTAGCTTGGTTTTCCTGCATGCAAAGCTAGACACTTTGGACAACAGACAAAAGATGACGATGCTGGGTGCAGGTGGCTCATGCCTGTAATCCTAGCTATACCGGAGGGTGAGATCTGAAGATGGATCTACTAGTAGAAAAACAGCTAAGGGACAACACCCAGGCCCTGAGTTCAAGTTCCAGTACTGGTGTACTCACACATGTAACCCTTCCCCAATGAAAAGGAAGCCTTGGTTTGGTCTGTTTTTTCTTCCTTCCTAGTGGAGGATCCTAAGACTTGTTTTAGCTGCAGGATAAGCCACAAGCTGTGTCCAAGTTCTCTGACAAGAGAAATGTGAATTTAGTCCCCATGCAGCCTGTTGGCTTGCATCTCTAAAATCTTCAGACATCTAGATCCTGCTGACCACTGGCTTGCTTTGTCCAACCAAGATGGCAGCAGAGGCCTCAGAATGACCCTGTGGTCCTTGCTAAGTCTCCCCTCTGGAATCAGAACTCAACCTTCAGCCATGAGCCACTTTGATATCTTGGAGGGGGCATCTCTTGCCCAGGGGAGTGACTTTCTCATTCTGGATGGGCCAGGTCTCTGACTAGCTCGCTCTCTGTCTGATCTTCTAAGGCCCGCCTGACACTGAACTTGACCTTGTCAGGCATCAACCACAGCTGCTCCACCCTTCTCTTTTCTGCTCCTTGGCTGTGCCAGGGCCTCCCTGGTGGGGTTGAGTTGTTTGTAATGAAAACAGATGCTCTGTTCAGCCTGACTTAGGATTTTAATTTCTGTGTGGACATTTCATTGCTTTGGGCCATGTCTGTAGGTGGATGCTCAAAGTACTTTGTTTTTATGGGGGGAAGAAACAGGATCAGCCTGGGCTGTGACCTTCATGGGAAGGTCAAAAAGCCCATCTCAGTGAGGGGAAGATGGCTTTCAGCTTTCCCTGGGTGACCTTGGATAAGGCATCCTCCCTCTCAGAACTGTCTTGGGGTCACAGTGAACCATCAGAGTTCAGGTTATAAGAGCAGGTTAAGGCTGGGAGTCCATCAGGGCCCAGAAGGAAGGGTGGCAGACTGGCTGGCCTTGGGTGAGTGGGGTGCAGGGGGACCACGGAGCCCTGCATTGGGAACTGTGAGAGTACAGGTGTGTGCGTGGTCCTGAAGTTCCTTTGAGTGGAGTCTGGTGCTCATAAGGCCATGGGGCTCAGGTGTGGGGTGCTTAGAGGAGGCCAAATTAGGAGGCAAACACAGAAGCATGCAGCGTGGAGTGGCCAGGTGTGTGTCAGAAGGGCTGGGTGTGAGGTGGCACACTCTGCGGGGACCCTTCCAGGGTGGTGGGTCAACGCATGGTCTCGTAGGACTTTGCTTGGGAATGACAAACAGGGAATCACAGAGGGCCGACATACCCACTTCTGAGTTGTGACTCATTCAGCAACCATGGCAGGGCAGGGGTGGGGGTGTGTGGACCAGCTCTGAGGCAGGGGTGTGTGGGGACAGCAGCGAGGAGGGATGATCCTGCAGTATGGATTGAACTCCTGTCCTGGACCTAAGAGACTAGGCTAAAAAGTGAGCTGGCGGTTGACAGCTCAGGCCTGTCATGTGCTCAAGAGACAGATCTGAGGATGGCAGCCTGCGCGGGCAAGTCTGGAAGACTTGTCTCCAAAAAGAGCTCGTGGCAGAGCTGTAGCTAAGGTGGCATAAGGTATAACTCTTACCGGCGAGCCTTCAGCAGTAGTGCCTAGGCCCCTACTTCAATTCCCCAGACTGCACACACATGCCCGCCCCTCCATGCACATCAAAATGGAGTCACTTAAGCTCAAGTGTCACATGGCCAAGCTGAAGCTGTTCATCTCACTTTTATTCCTCAAAGTTTCCCAAATGGGGGGCCGGGAGTTTGGCCTAGTGGTAGAGTGCTTGCCTGGCATGCACCAAGACCCAAGTTCGATTCGTTGGAACCACATACATAGAGCTGGAAGTGGTGCTGAGGCTCAAGTGGTAGAGCTCTAGCCTTAAAGTCCAAGGACAGTGCTCAGGCCCTGTGCTCAAGCCTAGGACTGGCAAAAAAAAAAAAAAGTTTCCCAAATGGGCCAGTTTTGATTCACATAATGAAGTTCCCTGTTCTTAACTCTCTACACAAGAAAGATAATTGGAAGCAACCCAATGTTAAATCAAACCATGACTTTTCTATTATCCCCCTTCCAGCCTCAAAAGGAAAAACTTTGAAATGACCAACGTTAACTTTTTTTTGTTCCTTTCTGTCTATGAAACCAACTACCTATGCTTGGTTCTTGGGAACAATTATTCTGTTTCGTGAAATGGAGTATTACATGAACCTAGGATTGTAAATTCAAGGCCAACAAAGACCTTTACATGGTTCTAACTTGTTTTTTTAACAGGACAGAGGCAGAGAGAACTGGAGTTCCACGAGCTAGCGACAAGGAAGCCAGCCTGCAGTGAGCCTTCTATATGCTGGGAGTCAGTCCTGCCTTGGGACAGATGAGGAAACTGAGGCCCAAGCAGGTTGAGCAACAACTTCCAGATCACAAGCTAGTAGAGAAGGAAAACAGCTGACTTCAGAGCACCCAGCATGTTTTTTTTCTGTAATCATGCAGACTTTAGCGAGTATTTTCTCCATGCCAGGCGATGTTCTAAGGCCAGGCAGCTAGCAAATGGCAGAGCTGAAGTTCAAGCCCAGACAATAAACCTGGCTACTTAGGAGGCTGAAATCTGAGGATTGTGATTTTGAAGTTAGCTCAGACAGAAAAATGAGAATTTTTTAAAACCCCTTTGGTGCTGGGAAAACAGGATCAGTCTCTTAACTCCCCTTGCCCTGAGAAGAAAATGTCTGCTAAGCCAGGGGCTGGACTTACTAGTCCCACCATTTCTATTTCTCATATCCATCCCCCATCTCTTTCCTATATCCTCCATTCCGCTTCCCTTTTTTTTTCTTCTCCTCATTTTGAGGCTCCTGTGGCTTTGCAAATTCAAAGTTTTATAGCCAAAACTTCAGGCTGAGAGGCTAGAGGGAGAGTTCTGTGAAGATTCCATTCCCCCCCGCCCAGCTTCCCCAAAAATTCGATTTCTATTTTCAGGATAGAAGGAGAGTCCTGTGAAGATCCCAATTTTTTTCTCCCAGTTTCCCTAGAAATTCTATTTTTCCTTTCAAGCATCTTAGGACAGAGAATCAGAAGTTCCTTTCTTCCACCAGCAGACAGCCTAAATTATCTTTTTCCTAACTTGACAGGTTTTCATCTATGTTACTCTGACTTTCTGAGAAGCTGAGTATTTTCACAAGGTAAAAATTGACTTTGGAAAGACTTGCAACAGATGGAAAGTCAAGAAAGATAGAGCTTTCAACAAGGCCGTACTCCCGGGTTTTATCCCTAACGCCTTACTGTTCCTTGCACCAATTGGTGGATTCACAATCACACCCTCCTCAGCTATTGGTCTTTGCCTGGTTACAGAATTTCCTAATTAAGGTAAAATTAAGGAGAAGCCAGCAACCTTACTGAAGGAGGAACAAGAAAAAAATTCTTGTTACAAATTGTGGCTTCCCCACACAGCTCCTTGTAGGATGGTGTGCAGCTCTTTACCTAGCGATACGTATGTCAAGTAACTATTTAGAAAGAAAGATTCGAATGCCTACATTTCCCCTGCTTTTAATTTATAATCTTGGCTGCAAAACTAGTCCTCATTCTAAAATAAGCAAGAAGCTAATGTTTAGCCACCAAAGCCCTTAAATAGGAAACAGGTGTTTGTTGAGAAGCATTTTGTTTAGTGTCTGAACAAGATCTCCTGTGCCAGGAGCACAGGAACCATCTGCAGTCATTTCTACAATGACCATGGCTAGAGAGGTAAGTATCCACATCAACAGAAACCCACAGAAACACTTCTCCCTCAAGAAGAGTGCTGCAGAGGTCCGTTGTGGTAGGGAAGATAGAATTTATACAGCAAGACTCTGACCTCCCATTCGCTGGCAGAATCCAAGGAGGATAAATTCCATATAATGAGACATTTATCTCTAATTAGCTAGCAAAAAGCCAGAAGTGGACATGTGGCTCAAGTGGTAGAATGCTAGCCTTGAGTAGGAAAAGCTAAATGAAAACACGAGGTCCAATTCTAGCATGAAAAAAGGAAGAAAGAAAGAAAAAGAGGAAGGGAAAGAGGAATGGAGGGAGGGAGGAAAGGAGGGAGGGAGGAGGGAAGTAAAGAGGGAAGGAAGGAAGGAAATGCCAGAGTACTGTGTGGGACTGTATTGGGTATTATCTTGATTACAGGTGGAACGCAGATGAGAACAGCTAAAGCACGGTAGTCATTAAAATTATAGTGAGAGCTAGCATTATGCCATTATTATAACTTTAAGTTGTTACTGATAAATGTCATAATCCTAAATTATAAGCTTTGAAAATACAAGGTTTCTAGTAAGCTACAGTAAAAGAACTAAGTAAAGAATATATATTTTAAGCAGCATATTTTTATTTAACCCAATAGACCCTCCCCCCAAATGTTACTTTGATAGGAGGGACAAATTTTCTGAGTGTTCTATGGTATAAGAGGGGGCTAATTCTTTATACATTTTGTGAAGAACTAGAAAAGAACTTCAAGGCTCCCCAAACAGAGAAATGATCAATGCTTAAGGAGATGGAAATGCTAATTATCATGAATGAATCGTATTCATGAGATACACAGATTAAATTATTGCATAAACAAACTTGATTTAAAAAATGATTATTTTACTATAGTTATTTTATTGGTAGTTTACCATTCCCCTACACTGTATATCATCTTTTTCCTTTTAAAAAGTTTTAATTTTTATGCATTTATTTTATTGTTATCATAAAGGTGATGTACCGAAGGCTTATAGTTACATAAACCATATATGCTTTTTATGTGTCAATTAAAAATTAAAAACACATATAAGTAACCAAGTGTTGGTGGTTCAGATGTATAATCCTAGCTACTCAGGAGGCTGAGATCTGAGAATCAAGTTCAAAGCCAGCCTGTCGATTAAAAGATGTATCACCATCCAACCTGCCAAAAGCCAGGCATGGAAATGTGGCTCAAGCGCGAAAGTATCAGCCATAAGAGAAAGAAAGCCTTAGGCTCTGAGTTGAACCAAAGCCCCAGCCCTGCCTTCCACCTGACAAGGGTGGACAGACTTGGTGACGGCTAATTTATTCTCTAAAGGGCTGAGTCTTGAACATGCGATAGGATTGAGAAGTGGGGCGTCACTTTGGGAACCGGGGCTGAGAAGGACTGGATGTGCAGACCCACCCCACAGGACAAGGTAGAAACAAGGGTAAGAGGTAAAATCACGTGTGAACGTGAGGGAGAGCCACGGTGAGGGTGGCCACAGACAGGAAGCCCAGCATCTTGGCAGGAAGAAGGATGTGGGAACGGGAGAGAGCCCTGATGTTCTGAGAGTGGCACTGCCAGGACCCGTTCTCCATCCGAGGCCTCTCATGCTGTGTTCAACAACTTTGGCTCAGGGGAAAAGGCCTGGGGTTTTATGGACTCCTAGTTGGGTGTTCTAGACCCAGCAGGATGGGAAGATGTAGGTATGCCCACCTATTTGAATTGCCTGCTCTAGGCCACGAACTATGCCATGAGTCCAAGACTCCTGCAAGAGTCAGAGGCGAGCTAGAAGTGACACATTTTCTGTCACCTCAGAGCATCTAGAAACAGAATCTTGAAATAGATCCCTGCAATCTCTCCCTGGGTTCTAAGTTAGGAAACTTAGAAGGGAAAGAGAAGAACCGAGATGTGCTGAGCCTAAGTACATTAGAGGAAGAGTGGAGATGTCCTGAAGGCCTCGGCATTGTACGGGGCACCGGGGTGGCCTCCCACAAGGCTTAGGGAGAGGGTGGAGGCTTGGGAGGTCCTGGTATGCTTCAATTTTCCCTACTTTTCTGGTCCAGGTGGCCATTTTTAGGCATGGAGGCCTCTTTCCTGGGCCATCTCAGGAAGCATTTCAAATAGGGGCTCTGGTAAAGAATGCCGGCTCTACAACAATGGCCAGACCCAGTTTTGCTCATGGAATGATCCCGAGGCCCATTAGACACCATTAGAACTGAACAGTCCCCCTTTCTTCCACACTGCCTTGGGGGGCGAGGGGAAATGTTGCTGACTTCCTCCAGAAATCTCTTGGATATACAGACAAAGACAGTGAGGAAGAAAGCTGAGCAGAGGGTCCCACTGGGGCCCACTGTCTGCCTGCTTCTCTGTGAATACTGAGATGTTAAAGGCTACTGAAACACTTAAAAAATTGGTCTGAAGTGTGTGTGTGTGTGTGTGTGTGTGTGTGTGTGTGTGTGTGTGACACTGTGCTGAGGTTAGGAAGGGTCAGAGTTTATTTTTTTCTTTGGTTTAAATTGAAAATGTTAATTTTAGAGTCTTCCTGGTCCATCCTCCTTGCAGGACAGAGAGGCCTGGGAAGGAGGGAGAGGGGACGGGGTGGTACTGGGGCAGAACAGGATGGGAGGGTGCTGCCTGCAATGCCTGTGGTGACACAAGGACAACTCAGAAGTGCCTTGGTGTGGGACTGGCCATCAGTCAACTGAATCTTCTCGCAGAGGAGGCATGGGACACAGAGGGAAACAAGGTGACTTGTTCAGCACCATCCAGGGGCCAAGACCAAGGTGGGCTTCAAGTTTGTTCAGTTCTAGTCTGGGGGAGGGGATGGGGACCAATTTGTCTCTCCCTGTGAGCTGCAGTATATACACGATAGCCACAGGATGATTCAGAGGCTTACAAACCCACACATGATAAGTTTACAGATATGTGTCTTAGTGCATATTAGGGAAATGGATATGGTCCATAAAACTCATCATCTAGCTGGGTGCATTGATACGTGCCTGGAGTCCCTGCAGTTCAGGAGGCTGGGGCAGAAGGGTTACTTGAGCCACAAGGCCAGCCTGGATAATTTAGTGAGATTGCATCTCAAAAAAAAAATCAAACCCCAGACTCATACCTATGGTATGATATAAGGTCCATTATTATTTTCTTCTGGTGGTACTGGGTTGGAACACTCTTGCATGCTAAGTAAGCACTCTGCCACCAAGCAATCTTCACTCAGATGATTGTATGTTAAAGTGGCACCATGTGAGGGCACGTCAGAGAAGATTTTACAGGAAAAAGCACGGCCTTCCACTGAGTCTGGGATGATGAGTCCCCAGTAGAGGACCTCCTGCCCCCAAGGTCTGATCTGAGTGTGGTAAAGGTGGTGTTAGAGGACAGTCTAGTGAGGTATCACCATTCCTACCCCTGGAGTCACAATCTGGGCCCTTCTGACCAAAACCAGCTCCTGACTTGAGTAACTCTGGCTCCTATTCTTCCACTGCTTTGTGGCTTCTTACCCTACTGCTGCTACCGCTGGCTCCACCAATGGTCTCAGAGCCTCCTGAGAGCATGGAGTGATGGATTCACAGGGGTGTTCTCAGTAACCAGCCACAGAAGCACTGTATACTGGTGCTGGCTCAGACCACAGGTGACCATGAAGGACTAAGACAATTTATGGGAGTTGGTCGTCACACAATTGTTAGCTCAAAACCGTCTGTGATGGAAAGTGGTGTTTCTGAGATTTAAACTCCCACTTACCAAACAGTCACTCTACTACTTGAGTCCCACCTCCAGTCCTATTTTCCACTGATTGTCTTTTTAAGATAGAGTCTTGCTTCCTGCCCAGGTACATGCCTGAGCTTTGATCTGTTTACTTTAGGCTTCCTATAGCAGCCTGGATAACAGACAAGCATCAGCTTCTCTCAGTGGAGATGGGAGCCTTGTGGACTTTCCTGCTCATCTGGCCTGGGACCACCATCCTCCCAATCTCAGTCTTGCTTGGGATAGCAAGGATGTACCACCACACTCAGCTATGAGGTAAGACAGGGTCTCATGAGCTTCATTCATGTCTGGGTTGGCCCCTAACTGGTATCTTGCCATTCTCAGACTTAGATTCTGCTAATGTACAAATAAGTCTAGCAAAGCCAGCTCTCTGTTAAGGAGCACTAGGTGGGAGGTGGATTCCTCTTTGCCTCTGAAAATGGCAATTCCAGGAATGGGACAGAGGCACAGTAGGCCTTGGTATGGAGGGGAGATAGCAGGTAAAATAGAACAATGGAAGACAGACCGCCCTAGGCCTGAGCATGCGGCTTCAGGGAGCTGTGGCTGAGTTCTCAGCCTCTTCCAGGGCCACTTGCTCCTGATTTATGGTCTAGGAATGCTGTGGCTGATACTAGTGGAACAGGTGTTTTCTGACCATGGCTTTCTAGTCACCATTCGCTCCTGGACTAGCTAGGAAAGCAGTGACCTTGCTCTCTGTAGACTCATTAAATGGGATTCTGTTTTCACAGCACTGACATTTGGAAGATTCTTACTTGTCTTCCAGCCTCTTGGAATGATAGCTTGGGAGGCTCTGCTGATAAAATGGTTCTGGGCATAAGATAGAGACGGGGAGGTGCCGACAATGAATTGCCAGCTTTGTTTATCTGGCGTTAAACCTAACAAAAGGAGTTGTATTTTTAAAGTTCCCTTTCTTTCTACAAGCCAAAAAATAAAAAATAAAAAAAAGAAAGAAAGAAAAAAGAAAACAAAAAAAATCCCATTCCAGCTGAAGGATTAACAATACAATTTCTCCCAGAGGGCAGAACAAATGTGAGTTGAACAGACTCTAATTGGAAAAGCTGAAGCCCAAAACACTCCCAAATCTGAAGCTTTCTGACTTGTGACATGTCCTTCTGATTGTATCTGATCTGTGCCAGATCTGAGGATTGCAATTCAAAGCCAGCTAGTATGGGAAGGTCTGTGAGACTCTTATCTCCAGTTAACTACCAGAAAACTATAAGTGGCACTGTGGCCCCAAGTGGTAGAGTGCTAGCCTCAAATGCAAAACCTCAGGGATAGTTTCCAGTCCCTGAGTTCAAGCCCTATGACCACCACCACCAACAATAAAAATACTGTGTAAGCCAGGTCCTGGTGGCTTACATCTGTAACTCTAGCTACTCGGGAAGCTGAGATCTGAAGATCATGGTTTGAAGCCAGACTGGACTGGCTTTACAAGGTTCACTTCACAAGTTTTTGGGAAAAAAAAAACCACTGCATTCATCTCAGCACCAGCAACCTTTTAATTTTTTTCTATGGAGTCCAGTGGCAAGCTGTAAAATCTATTCAAGTCTGACATCATGGTATAAAAATAGCCATCGATGGTTGCAATAAAGCTTTATTAACAAAGGCAGGTGTGTGTAGAGTGGGGCTGGCTCTGGCTTGGATGTTGTAGCTTTTGGGCCCTGTGGTAGAACTACTCTAAGAGTATCTTATGTGTGTGTAAATTCCCACCAGGAGCTTTGTCTTCACACCAGCCTGGGACCCACTGCTTACACATCACAAATATTCATAAAATAGTTGCCCAAATAGTCAGTGAATACTTATTGGACTCCCCATCTGAAAACAGTTGGGCGTGCGATCCATCAGCATTCACTGGAGAAGTACAAGAGTTAAGCCTTTGCCATTTGGGCTGTGCAGCTCCCAAGCAGCAGAAATTGGTTGCTCACAGTCCTTAGGATTGGGAAAATGAGCACTCAAGAGGACCAGACTCAATCTCTGGTAAGGGCTCTGCAGATGCCTTTTCCTGTGTCTTCCCACTGCAAAAGGGCAGGGCAGGGCAGAGCAGGGCAGGGCAGGGAGCTACCTCCCTTCTCTTTCCCCAGAGTTAGGCTCCCATTCATAAGCCCTCCAACATGAATGCCTTGTCAAAGACTTCATCTCCCAACCCCATCCCTTTGTCTGTGATGATCTAATTTGGGAATCTGGAGAAGGCAGCATTTTTAGACAATCACAAGCCAAAACCCTTGCCCTTCCTTCCAGCCTTCTAAAGGCAGGGCCCAGAACCCAAGGGCAGCAGCCCCCATTGCTGCTGGCTGGGAGGTGGGCAGGGGCTGGGAGGGGCAGGAGCCAGGAGAGGCAATATAGAGACGGAATGAGAAGGAAGAGGGACTATTTGAGCCACTGCCCAATTATACTGCTTATCAGTTGCTGGCTGCCTTTCCCTTATAAATCAAATTTCCTTTGCTGTTTCTGAGATCCTGGGTGGCTGACTTTTTTTGTTTTTTCTTGGTCCACATGAGGACAAAAATGAATGGAGAGGAAGGGAGGCACCAGAGAAATGTCAGCCCAGAGAGACAACACAGCCCACTGTGGGTTCCAGCTGCCCAGGCCTTGGCCTAGGCACAGAGTGGGCGGGAGTCAGTGGGTACAGCCTCTACACCTACTGAGTTTCCAGTGGAAGAGGGAGACAACGAGGCTCTGAGTTCAAGGTGGCCTTGAGGAGGTCTACAATTCAATCTATTGCCTATTTTCATACAGCTCATGAGCTAAGGATGGCTTTTGCAACTTTTTTCTTTTTTCTCTCTGGGTAGTACTGGTACTGGGGCTTCCACCCAAAGCTTCACGTTCTTATTGGCTTTATTTTCCTCCACTGAAGGTTGGTGCTCTACACTTGAGCTGTACCTCTATTTACAGCTCTGTGCTAGCTTATTAGAGATAAGCCTCTTGCACCTGTCTATCCTGGCTGGCTTTGAACCTTGATCCTCAGATCTCAGCCTCCTGAATGATGAGAATTATGAATGTGAGCCACCAGGGCTAGGCCCATTAACATTTTATTTGCTAGTCATGGGCTTGAGCTCAGAGCCTTGGCACTGTCCTTGAGATTTCTCTACTGCTTGAGCCACAATACCACTTCTGGCATTTTCTGTGTATGTGGTACCAAGGAATTGAACTCAGGTCTTCATGTACTCTACCACTAAGTCACACTCCTGGCCCCTCATTTTCATTTTAAAAATGTAAATTGAAAACAAAATTAAAAGGTGTACAATATTCCATGAGATGTAAAATATGAGGCAATTTCAGCGTCCATAGATACAGTGATGTTGGAACCTAGCCAGATTCATTCACTTAGGGTAGCCATGGTTGCTCTGCATTACAAGGCAGAAGGAGCAGCTACAACAAAGAATGCGACAAAGCTGCAACAAAGAATGATCTACTTCGTGGCTCAGGGCTGGGGAAATGACGCTGCCATTACCAGGCACTTGTTACAGTTGCGGTGTGCGGTGTTCCCACCCAGCCTAGTGCCTTGAGTTCATCTCAACAAGATTGATGTCAGTGTACACAGAAAGGCGTGGGAAGGTCTTGGGTCCCAGAGAAGGTTAATTCACAACTTGTAAGTGTCTCTAGACTTGAAAAGGTGCTGCATTGACCATCTTGGCCCTTGTAGGGGGATTTTCTAGGATCACTGACATGTGAGCAAGCAGATTCCAAGTCAAGGGCTTGCCCTAGGTTCTGTACTTAGAGAAGTGGCTTCGCTGCTGGGCTTGAACTTCTGGATCCATTATCTTTTAGGCCACAGACTTAATTATTAGGCTCTATCACTTCCCCATGAAGTGATGACCAGGCCAAGTGCAGTGTCTTTAATCTGAAATTGGAGGCATTAAACTACCTCCCCAAGATTCAGAGGCCATTTGTCTTCTTTGGCCTACTTAGTGATGCAAACTTTTTTTTTTTTTTTTGGTCGGTTGTGGGACTTGAACTCTGGGCCTGGGCGATGTCCCTGGGCTCTTCAGCTCAAGGCTACCCCTGGAGTCACAGCCCCACTTCCAGCTTTCTAGTGATTAACTGGAGGTAAGAGTCTCAAGTTTTTAATGCCTGGGCTGGCTTTGAACTGCGATCCTCAGATCTCAGCCTTCTGAGTAGCTAGGATGACAGGCATGAGCCACCGCCCCTGGCCTAAATTTTTTTTTTTGCCAGCCCTGGGGTTGGAACTCCGGGTGTGAGCACTGTCCTTGAGTTTTTCCTCAAGGCTAGAACTCTACCACTTGAGCCACAGCCCCATTTCTGTTTTTTTCTATGTATGTGGAACCAAGGAATCGAACCTGGGTCTTCGTGCATGCTAGGCAACCATTCTACCACTAGGCCAAACTCTCAGCTCCTGGCCTACCTTTTAAAATTACTTGTCCATGGCTTCTGTTGGAGGCTGGGGAATTGTATTCGGAGGGAATCGAATGATCAAGTGTCTGGGAATTGCATAGCCTTACCTAGGTTCTTAAATTCTTATTCCCTGGGCCATCTGGGTCTATACTGTCTGGTCCAAACCCATAACAGTGTAGCCTGAAGATTACCTGTGCATCTTGTTAAAATGTGGATGCTGATTGGCTACGTAGGCAAATTATGGACTGGTGGAAAATCTGTGTAGAAGAGGCTCTCAATTGTTTCTGGTCCTTCTGCAAATCCCACTTGGAGTAGCAGCAATATCTCCACGCTGCTCAGGCCCCTCTGACTCCAGGGTTAGACTCACTTGCTCCATCAGCTAGTGCATCCCTACGGGATCTTTGAGGTGCTAGGAGTCTCAGGCCTGGCCTGTCGGCAGCCAGCAGCTGCCTCCCTCCACCCACCCGCTGAATCATACGCATACCATGTTCCAGTGCCTTGGTGTGGGAAAGGATGACCGGCATTCCCCATTCCAGCCCTCTGCCTCATTCTGGTGTGTGTTGAGGGAGGGGGGAGAGGGGAAGGGGGGTCTGTTGGTGTGGAGGTTTCTTGGGGCTGAGGCCAGGAGTCAGAGCAATGCAGGTTCTGCTGGTGATAGTCCCTTTGTCGGGAGACTTTACTAGAGTCTGAGAGTGATGCTTATAATGATAGACTCCCTCTACTGCCCCTCCCCTGCCCCATACATGTACACTTTACAGAATGGAACTAACCCACTGTTTACATCTCTTGGTTTTCCTGTGTGTGCAAGCCTGCCACCATCACCTGGCAGCAGTCATGCCAGCTGTCTTCATGTCCAGCTCTTTCCAAGAAGCTGGAGAAGGAGCTGGTTTCACTTCCAGAAAGCTCTCTGAGCAGCTGTCTGTGCCAGAGACCTCAAGGAGGCAGGGGACTGCCCCGGCCGCTGTCTGCCTGGGCTGTCTTGGAAGGGCCGCAGTGCATACACAGGCTGTTTCTGCTGGGTTAGTGGAGCTCTCTGTAGGTTTAATTCTTCCGTCAAGCATGCCAGAATCCTCCCAGAGAATGCGGCTTGTGATGCAGAGCCTCATACAAGCCATTTTTCCTCCTTGATCTCAGTTTAGCTCATCTGTACAATGGGTATTGCGATGGCATTAGGACTCACGTGATTGTCTAAAGCCAGGGAAAAAGTAAGGAGCCAATGACTGGTTGTGGACCTCAGGCCCTCGATCAGCTCCTCTTTCTGAGGAGTTTAAGGGGGAGATGTTGCCCATCTCAGTTATGCCCGATGCTAAGATGAGCAAACAGATATAGCCAGGAAAGCACAGAAAAGAAAAAACAACAACAAAACAAAACCAAAACAAACTCTTTGCTCTTCAGGGTTTGCCAGTTAAAAATAATGGTGGTACCAGCGGCTTAGCTTCTATCTGGGCCTATGTCCCTCTGACCAAATGGGGTTTGGAGGTGCCAAGGTGCTGTCTTTAAAACCTGGTTTCTGTCATGGGGGTGTGTTATAAGCATAAAGATGTGAAGGTAGAACAGGGGGTAATGATGTGAAAATACTAACATAATGAATATGATGAGAAAACACTAGAATAATGAATATGATATGAAAATACTGATATGCTATGGTATGAAAATACTAATATCAAATATGATTAGAATGAAAAACAATGGGATGAAATACAGATAAAATACTTAAAGAAGTATATTGTCAATGCCAACTTGTATCTAAGGGCTTATGGCCATAAGTAATAAAACCACTAGAACAGAGCTGGGCATGGTGGCTCATACCTGCAATCCTAGCTGAGATCTGAGGATCATGGTTCAAAGCCAGCTCCAGCAGTAAAGAAAGAACATGAGACTCTTATCTCCCATCAACCATTAGAAAATGGGAAGTGGGGCTTGGCTCAAGGGATAGGGCGGTAGCCTTGAACTGAAGAGCTTAGGAACAGCGCCCAGGCCCAGAGTAGAAGCCCCACCATCAACAAAAAATAAACAAGATGATTGGGAGGGGTGGGGAGAGGGAAATGGGGACAAAAACATGGGAAGAGATGTCAATATGTGAGAAGTAATACACCTACTAACCAACGAATATAACTGTAATCCCTCAATACATTATCCTAACAACAAAATAAAATAAATGCAAAGCAAGGAAAGAAAGAAAGAAAGAAACACCTCCCCCCCCCAACACACACACACTAGAACAGGGTGTATGGCAGTAACAACGGAAAGGGCCGGCCCCCAGGCACAGGAGACAGAGTAATCATAAATGGCTGAGTTCAGACACCTGGCTGTAGGAGATAGAGTATGACATCAGCACACCCCTGGGCACAACCAATCGGAAAGAGACTTTCCTGGGCCCTAACCAATCCAAATCAAGCAAGAAGGAGTTTGGGCCAGAGAGGAACAGCCAAGGACTGATATAAGCAAAGGACCCAGAATGAAGGATGGCACTTCAGCCCTGCGTGGTGGAGGCCATTTAAATAGTGGGAAACCATTGACAGTGTGTAAACATGGCTGCAAACAGGACTCAGAAAGGCCACGGGTCCTGGCCTGAGGGCTTGAAAAAGAAGACAGGATACTTCATTGTTGGACTCACATTTTTCACATAGTGACCCTGGGGTCACAAATACATTTTGGCCAGGGAGTGGAATTTGTGAATCATGAGTCCTGATTGCATATGCTTCCTCTGTTGCAGAGATAACCTCCTCCAGGAAGCTCTGCAAAGGGGCGTGTGATGCTAAACTTTATATAAAGTTGTAAAGGACTGACAGATTGCTTGTCTGGGGTCCACTTTGGTTAAGAGAAGCAGAGGCTGTGCTCTCCTCTGGCAGAGGTACCGGAAGGTGGGGTCACAGGGAAGGAGATGACATGGCCCCTTTGTGGCTCTTGCTTGGTTTCTACTGACCACACTGCATGGCTGACACCCCTCTCAGGCAAGGACCCACTTGCCTGGGGACTTTTTTTGTTTGTTTGTTTCCTCACTGGTCCCCTAGACTCCATTCTTCCATCTGTACATGTTCTTATCCCCCGTCTCCAGTGCCACGTTCTGGGGTCATGAAGTAGATGGAGCCAGGAAAAGCTTAGGATGTGAGTCAGGGAAGAGATGAGTCCAGGTCCCTTGGACCTGAAGATGGCTGCAAATCTTGCCCAGTGGGTGTGAGCCACCAGGACTGTTAGAAGCTGGCCTGCTGCCCTAGAGCAGTGGGGGCCCAGCATTGTCACGGGAGGCTCTGTGACAAAAGAACAGAATGATCAATAATGCAGGCAGGGAAAGGTTAAGTCATCTGGGTTTTGGCTTATTGGATTTGGGATTAGGTTCACTCTTCTGAGCTCAGCCACAAGAGTGGATTCCAACTTCACCTTTAATATCTGTGCCATGGCTTCCTCATTTGTAAAATGGTGTATGTCATAGCACCTCCTCCTAGAACCAATCTATATATGCTGTCTGTACAGCACTAAGAATCATGTATATACAGAATAAACTCAACAGAACGTGTGTGTGTGTGTGTGTGTGTGTGTGTGTGTGTGTGTGTGTGTGTGTGCTGGTATGGTACTGAGTCTTGAACTCAGGGATTTCTATCTTTTTTTTTTTTTAATTTTTGCTCAAGGCCGGTCTTCTACCACTTGAGCTATACCTCGACTTCTGACTTCTTCCTAGTTAATTGGAAATAAGAATTTCATGGATTTTTCTGCCCTGGTTGGATTTGACTTGCATTCTTCAGATCTCAGCTTCCCAAGTAGTTAGGATGACAGACATGAGCTTTCAGTGCCTGACTAGAATGTCTTCTGTTGTTGTTGTGACTGGTCACAGGGCTTGAACTCACTGGCAGTCTTCCTGAACTTTTCTGCTTAAGGCTAGCACTCTACCATCTGAGTCACACCATAGTTCCATTTACAGTGTTCTGGTGGTTAATTGGAGTTAAGAGACTCACAGACTTTTCCTGTCAAGCACTTCTTTGGTTTGGTTTGGTTTGTTTTATAAAATAATCATTGTGATTACAGTGGTCTATTTTCATGGCTTTGCTTTCCATGGGTCAACTGTGGTTTGAAAACATTGAATAGAAAATTATGGAGTAAACCATTCATGTTTTTGCCACTGCAGGACATCTTGAGTGATAGGATGGGAACTTGTCCTATCTTGCTCCCCAATGCCAATCATGCTTTCTTGACAGAATGAGTATGTTCAAGAGCAGTGCTCCAAAGTGCAAGAGTACTGGTACTGGCAATTGGAGAAGCCATAGAAATAGGATTCAGTGCCACCTGTCATTTTTAAGGCATGCCCTATGGATCGTGAAGCACCTCTCTCCGTAGAGGGGCAGGCAGCTTCTGTGTTATTACAGTGCCATCATTAGTCTTCTTATCTCTGATGAATGGAACAGGGCCAGATAATGTCAAAATTCTGTTTTTCCCCGCTGGACCTGATATTGGGGATGCTCACTTGCTGTGTGGCCTTGGACAAGGTCTTACTCCTCTCTGGGCCTCAGGTTTTTACCTCCCAGAGTAAGTGCTGGAATTCAAGCCCTGTCTGCCCATCTCTATGAAGTAAGCTGAAGGCCATTCCTCAGGGTGGAGTCCGCTCTGTGGGCATTGGAATCTGTTTATCTTATTTTATAACTTTACCCCAAATTGAATTAAATGCCCCTCCCTTTATTTTTGTTTATTATGAATGTACTGCTTGTTCCAGCTGAGATAAATGGTTAATAAATCCAAGTAATAGCTGCTCTTGGTAGCAGGTTACGTCAAGTCCTCCTCCCCGCCTGTTTACCAGGTACAGGCCTAACCTGGGGGGAGGCATTCTCTCCACTTCACCATCCGGGAGGGACATGGTTGGACCCACAGGAGAGATGAGGAAACTGAGGTCCAGGGAAATTGAAAAACTTGCTCAAGAATACTCAACTAAGGAATCAAAGCAAAATCCTAACTCCACATTTAATAGCCTTTCTTCCACAGCTGGCTTTGAACTTGGCTTCTTTTCCTTTTTTTTTTTTTTTGCCAGTCATGGGCTTGAGCTCAGGGACTGAGCACTGTCCTTGGACTTTCTCAAGGCTAGAGCTCTACCACTTGAGCCTCAGCACCAATTCTGGCTTTTTTCTATGTATTTTGTACCGAGGAATCGAACCCGGGTCTTCATGCAAGCACTCTACCACTAGGCCAAACTCTCGGCCCCTTCTTTTCCTTTTTTTTCCCCCTTCCCCTTCCCCTCCTGTCTTCTCTTTACTTTTCCTCTTTTCTATTCTTTCCCTTCTATCCTCTTCTTTCCTATCTCTCTTTCCTCCCTCCCTCCCTCCCTCCCTTCCTCCCTCCCCACCTCCTTTCTTTCCTTTCTTGGTATATTGCCCAGGCTAGGCTGGTTTCCAACTCTTGGGTTCAAAGGATCTTGCTGTCTCAGCCTTCGTAGTAGCTGGAACTACAGGTGTACAGCCTCATACCTGGCTTGACCTTAACTTCAAATGTTACAATACTAACACGGCATTACACATTCCTTTCAACTGGTTACAACCACAAAACCCCACGGCTAGAAGGCAATGTAGGGTCATCATCTCCAAGGTGTCTGTCTTAGGGGGGGGTCTTGGGCCCCTGTGAGACACTGATAGAAGCCCTGGGCCCTGTCCTTCTCAGCAAAATGATCATATCACATCTATACTGATTTGTTTTAACTTTAGGGGGCTCAGACATCTCTGGCTATAGACCCCACACCCTGCTTCATGCCTTGGATCTCTCCCCAAAGTGTTCATCATGGTCTCGCTCTCCAGTTGTGACTGCCTCCTGCTGGAAGGGACTGTACACTGCATTCATGTTTGTATTCCAAGCCACAAATTCCTTCTTCCTTCCCTTAGTCCCAGCTTTGCCCATGAGACATGCTGTGGAATTAGTGATGTTTCTGCTGCTGCTGCTCATGTTAGCTCTGGTCTTTCTAGGCTACATGCCTCTTCACCCGCCAGTTTGTTAATGTCCCTCTTAGATGCTCTGTGTACAATTCACAGTAAAACTCAATCTCTGGCCATCGATGGACCAGTAGAACTACAGGATTCTTCTCCCTCTGTCCTGGATATTCTATCTCTATCCATAGATCTTCAAATTGAACACAGCTATAAAAAAAGGGCACAGGGTCGGGAGTTTAGCCTAGTGGTAGAGTGCTTGCCTAGAAAGCACCAAGACCCCGATTCAATTCCTCTGTACTACAGACATAGAAAAAAGCCAGAAATGGTGCTGTGACTCAAGTGATAGAGCTCTAGCCTTGAGAAAGCTCAAGGACAGTGACCAGGCCCTGAGTTCAAGGTCCAGGACTGGTAAAAAAGGGCACAAAATGGCAAGAACAATGCTATAGATGGTCACAAAGCACCAACACCCACAACTGCCACTGCCAAGTCAAGAGGAAGGGGATGGCTCTCTTCTGTGCCATCTTTTCGGGTACATCCTTGACCTTACAACGTATACTTTGAAGGCCTTGAGCATGCAGGGCAAGTGGTATACCACTGAGCTATACTCACAGCTCAACCTCGCATTTTCTTATTTTATCACTGAAGTATATATCCCAGTTTGCATTCCAGTTTCCCTGACTTTGGATTTTATTTAGCTGCAATGATAGAAATAAGGAGTTTTTGGGGGGTATCTGACTTATTTCATGCAACACTGTCTGAGATTCATTCATGTTGTGTATTGTTAAGTTCATTTCCATTGTGGAAAATGTTCCCTCTGCATTGAACATGCTGTGATTTGGAAATTATGAATGAGACTGTGAGAAACAAATGCTTTGGTTCACACGTGCCGTTATTTTGGTGGAGAAGACCTCAGGGGCTCTTGTGTGGCTTCAGCTTAGTCAGTAATGCCAAGCTATGTTCCAAAGAAGTTGTGCCAACGTGCACTTTCACCTGGTGTGTGAGATTCCATGTTGCCGCCAGCACTTAGCATTATAAAGATTTTTACTTTTAGTAGTTCTAGTGGCTTTTTAGTGGCATCTCGCTGTGGTTGTAGTTTGTGTTGCCCCATGACTGAATCACTGGGACCTAGTTTTCTCCCCACCCCCTTTTTTGTGTGGACAGGAGCTTTGGCATCCAGTACTCTTCTGACTCATCCTGACCTGTGGCCAAGTCCATGACTAGAGTAAGTTATTTAGTCATCTATTCCTTATTGGTTTTTAGTTGGATTTGAATTCCCAGAGCAGGTCCCAGCATTCTTAATTACAATGACAGCTAATATTCATTGAGTTCCAGGCACAGCCCTGTGTGCTTGGCATGTATACTATCTCTTAAGAGACAAAAACTAAGGTGGGAATAACTAAGTGCCTTAGCCACACTCTTACAATTCACCAGTGGTGTAATCGAAACGCAAACAAACACCCCTAACACCCATAACATACTGCCTTTGCTAACATTGGAAACTTGAAAAGAAACATTTAAATATGGTCAAAACCTAAAAAGTATAATAGGCATGTAATTGCTGAAAGAAGAAGAATGGTTGTAAAATATGACAAAAGATGAATATCCTGAATTAGAGTTTTTACAAATTAATAAATGAGTTGTAATCCTAGGAGTCTGAAGGTTAGATAAATCTGAAAGTTTTTCACACTTTCCATGCTCTTGTAGCCATATAAAATTTTGTATTAACAAACTTATAACTGCACCAAAACCCCCTACTTTAACATTTTTTTTCTTTTTTGTCCATTAGTCATGAGGCTTGAACTCAAGGCCTGGGCACACCCTAATACTTTGAGACACAGCTCCAGTCTGGTTCTCTGGTGGTTAATTGAAGATAATAGTCTTATAGACTTTCTTGCCTGGGGCTGGCTTTGAATGGCAATCCTCAGATCTTAGGCTCCTGAGTAGTTAGGATTATAGGCATGAGCCTTGGTGCTTACCTTTAACATCCTGTGTTGCATATAGCAACATATCGTGGTTAGTGGTACTGGGGATTGAACTCAGGACCCTGTGCTTGCTAGGCAAATACTCTACCACTTAAGTCATAGTCCTATGCTGTTTTGCTTTAGTTATTTTTTTTTAGATAGGGTGTTGTGCTTTTGCCTACGGCTGGCTTTGGATCACAATCTTCCTATTTTTGCTTCCTTTCTATTTGAGATTACAGATGTAAACCACCGTATCTGGCTGTTCTTTGAGATAGAACTAACTTTTTCCTGGTCTGGCCTTGAACTTCAATCTTCCTGTGTTACTGAGATAACTGTCATGAGCCACCATACCGAGCCAACACATAGTCATGTTTAAATAAAATGGCATAGAATTCGCATATAACACAGTCTTTCGTATACTTTCAATTACTTAACTTACTGAAGTTTGAGATGCCATATAAGTACACTGTTCTACAGTATGGTTTAGGGAATAGTAATGAGGAAATATCTGCACATGTTTGGAATCGGAGCAATGATCTCCCTGAGTATTTTGGACCCAGAGTTGGTTGGATTCATAGATGGGGTTCCCTGGATACAGAAGGCCAAGTATACTTAGAAGCTTGGAACTCTGTCACCTCTGTCCAAAACTTCCAAAAAAGGAAGCGATATGAATCTCATCCATCGTTTCTCAGCCTTGACATGACTGTCATTTTAGGTTATGTCATCTTTGGTGTGAGGTGCTGTCTGATACCTTTTGAGATATTTGTCTTTCAGTAAGGTGAAATCCGGGTAGACTTCTAACCCAGCCCCACCAGAAAAACTGTCATAACTCCAGTGCTTTGCAGACATTGCTTATTGCCTCTTGGGGGTGCAGATATCAGCTGCTTGTCTAACTTGACATAGGAGTCCAACTTGAAATAGGAGTGGGGCTTGAACTCAGGGTTTGGGCACTGCCCTGAGCTTTTCCTTGCCAGGCTGGTGCTCTACCACTTAAATCAAGTCTCCATGTCTTGTTTTTTTGTTGTTGGTTAATTAGAGGTAAGAGTCTTCCAGATTTGTCTGTCTGTGTTGGTTTTGAGCCGGGATTGTCAGATGTCAGCCTCCTGAGTAGCTAGGATTGCAGGCATGAGCCATAGACACCTAGTTCCAACTTGATTTCTGAAATGTTCTTGCTTCTCCCTGTGATTATACTCCAACGTCCCAATACTCACCAAGCTGTTCAGTTTTCCACTATATTTTGATTTCTGTGCCTTGAGAAACCTACTCTTTTTTTTGCCTAAATACATGGGATTATCAATACAGCTCCTGTCTTTGTCCTGCCATGTGCTGCTCCCTGCTTCCTGTTTCTTCTCATGAACGTGATTGTCTTCTTCTCCTAGTACACTCTCAGTCAGGAGAGTTGCAGCAGGATACTAACTTGTCTGGTGAAATTGAGCTTCTGGATGCCTTTCTATCTCCATATGCTAAATAAAGCTCTTTCCACAAAGCTTATCCTCTCCTTCCAGCTTCCCATGAGGCCCCAACAGCACCTTATACTTACATAATTATAGGACCATCTTCCCAGTTCCTTTGCCTTGGCACAGAGGACATACAGATCAATAGTCTCTAATAGAGGAGCCTGGTATCCTTCCGGATGGGTCAGAGACTTGATTCAAGGCTCCTGGGTGGGCTGGGGGCAGGATCCCCCTGCTACTCACAGGAGATGGTACTAGAACACAGCAGGTGTCAGTCACTCTGTTGGCATGAACATGATGTCATTGACTCAATTTATCCAGACTTGTTCCTGCAAATTTACTTACTCTTCAGCCTTAGGAAAGTCCCTTTCCCTTGAAGTCAGCATTTTCTGCAAACCTCAGTTTATTCTAGTTTACGTCATGTTTTATACTTGGAGACACGCTCCCCTTTCTGTATTTTGGGAATCCCTTTGGGCCTGAATTTCTCAGAGATACTCCCTCTCCCAAGCATTGCATCAATTTCGGTAAGCTCACCATTGTTTTTATTTCCTGTTGGGGATTATTTTAAGATTTAGCTACAGAAATCAATTCCTGGGAGCCCGCTAACTTTATCAGAAGTAGCAGTGGACAGAGAGAAAGGGATGGTTTAGAAAAACACCAGTAGAAGGCAATTGATGAGACTTGATGACCATTTAGACATATAAGATTGGGGAGATGACACATAGACACATAGGTTTCTGAGTGTTTTTTTTTTCTGGGGCTGGGGATGGAACCCAGGCCTTCCCATGCTAGGCTAGGGCTCTACCTCCGAGCCATGCCTGCGTCCTCCCTTGGCTTCTGTACATAGGAAACTGTGTATATGGTTCCAGTGGCCAGGATAGAGATCCAAGGAAGAGGAAGATGAGGAAGATGAGGAGAAGGAGGAGGAAGCAAGACCACAATGGGTACAACCTGAGGTATTTAGAGGGGTGGGCACATTTTTTTTTCTTGCCAGTCCTTGGTGTCTGAGCACTGTCCTTGAGCTTTCTCAAGGCTAGCGCTCTACTACTTGAGCCACTGCACCACTTCTGGCTTGTTCTATGTATGTGGTACCAAGGAGTCTTCATGCATGCTAAGCGAACACTCTACCACTAGGCCGAACTCCCGGCTAGAGGGGTGTTTTCATGGAGACGGGTAGGGAAGTGAAGGAGGTGACTGGGTAGGAAAGCTTGGTGGTCTGGATAGGAAATGAGACTTGAGAGGCTGTCAGCATGTGGATGGCAGTGGAATCTGACAGGACCTCATAGGTAGCATGTGCTGGTGGAGTGGCTATGGTTCAGGAGGGCACGGGAAGAGATGTCCTTGAAGGAGCAGCTGGAAACAGTGAGGAAGAAAGCCAAGAGAGCAGCTTGAACCAGAGGCCACTGGAGGAACAGTGAGCATGTCCAGCAGTGCTAAACGATACAGAGACCTCAATGCAGAACACAGAAGCGCCCAGCTGCATTAGCCCCAACCCAGATGAAGGACAGAAAGATGCTGAACGACTTGGAACCAAATAGAAACCTTGCTTTGACCACATAGCAAGGACTCAGCGGAAGGAAAGTTGGGGACCCAAGGGAGAGAGATATGGACACTCTGTTCCAGGGTACCATGCTCACGCGGGCTGGTAGGGGCGAGAAGAAGGACAGCAGGTAGTGGGTGTATCCACTGTGCCAGAAGATCTCCTTTCCATACCTTTCCCATGCCGGCGTGGGCGTGTCCCAGCTTGATCACCACGGGGAAGTGCGGGGCTGTGAGCTGGAAGAGACAAGAGTCACTTGTGAGCTACTCAGAGCATTGCCATAGGGACATCATCTGCCCGGGCTCCCCTACCCCTCTCCCCTTACAGGCCAGAGCTGTGGCTCTCAGATGAAGGTCTGGGATGATCTGAGGTCACTTGATCTATAGAGATGGTATAGTGGTACCCACCGGTTGGTTTCAAACCCTAGCATGGGCTACTCCTGAACAGTTGAAGACAAAGCAGCACATTAACTTGTGCATCTGTCTCCTCACCTGTAGTCACCTCTGCCTCATTGGATTGTTGTGAGGATCACGTGAGTTATCACTTGTGAGCATAGACTTATCACATGTAAGCACGCTTTGTCATCCCTGACACAGGTCTGCCTTTGCTATTCCCTCCAAGTAGAACAGTTCAACTACTCGGAACACACACCACCTCCTCCTAGGCCTTCTGTGAGCCCCAGTGTGAATGTAGTCATGGCCCTGTTAGCACAGACATTTATTGGCTGCACCACATGGGCAGGGTGTGAGAGGCCTTGACTGCTCCTTTCCCTGTTGTACCACCAGCTTCCTGATTCCAGGATGAAGCTGAGCGCTGGGTCTGTGCTTAGGTTTGTCCTCTCAGAAAGACCCACACGGCATGTGCACTTGGTCCCATGATAACAAAAGATCAGCATTGGGCTTGAAAGATTAGCTGCTTGCTGAGTTCACAGATGCTTGTTTTATTTATATATTTATCTATCTATATTTATTTATTGCCCTGGGTTCAGAGATGTGTGTTCATCCTATCTATCTATCTATCTATCTATCTATCTATCTATCTATCTATCTATCTATCTATCTATCTATCTTTATTGCCCTGGGGCTTGAACTTAGGGCCTGGGCACTGTCCTTGGACTTTCTCAACACTAGTTCTCTACTGCTTGGGCCACAACACCATTTTCGGATTTTTTTTCTGTATATATGTGGTACTGAGGAATTGAACCCAGGGCTTCGTGCATGCTAGGCAAGCACTCTACCACTAGGCCATGCTTCCAGGCCATGGGTGCTTTATTGAAGATCCAGGTGCCTAGGATTCACCCCTGAGCTGTTCTTTGAGTCCTTCCTGCTACCCTTTATTGTACAAGGTATGTTTGCTTGGTTCCTGTGAGTCTATTTTGGTTTGCCTGAGGGCGCAGGAGAGGCTTCCTTGTTATGGAGTCCTCACCTTGAACTTGACTCTGTTAAATTCCAAGCTCCATGTGAATGGTTTTCTTTATTTCCCTCTCTAAACTCGGGCTAAATTTTTACTATGTCCTGGTGCCCAATGTGAACACATCTATCTTAAAAATAAACGAAGCAATATTTGATCTTGATTCCACAAGCAATAAGCACTCACTGTAAAAACATGGAAGAAAACCCCACTTTCTGTTGCTTTTTTTCTGTGTTGATAAAATTGAGAAAACAGTGTATATCCCTTCTCCTCCCCCCTCACCCCGCTCTTTCCACCTAATGTTATGTGAGGAGAGAGTTTCAAGTAGTGACTGTTGGTTGAAGAGTTATTATGAAACATTTCATATCTAGAAAATAGCTTTCAAGAACAATGTTTGTGGACACTGCCTTAAGAATGACATTTCCCAAGCAGCTGGGAAGGGGATGTTGTGCTTTCTTTGGAGTAACTGCCTTTCCTCCCACTCCACAGGAAACCAGTATTTGGATTTCTGCATATTTTCCCTTGCACTTACTCATAGTTGTACTATTATATATAATTCTCAAGCAATTCTATCAAAGAATCTATCCTATGTAACTTCTGTTCTTGTCTGCGAGACTCATGTACACTGGCCTGTGCAGCTGCTTCATTTGACTGCTGCATAGTATTCCATTTCTTGTATACACTATGATTTATCCATTTCCTGCTTGGACACGCTCTTGGACACACTCTACCCTGGCTATCTGGGGGTTTTTCCAAGGGTACATACAGAGGAATGGAATTGTTAGGTCTGGAGAATTACCATCTTAGCTTTGCTAGTGGTTGAAGCATCATGTTCTGGAGAAGGGAGGGAGGGAGGATAGAGAAAGAAGTCCCAGTATTTGTAGAGTTAGGTTTTTACCAATCTGATCATTATAAGGTAGAATCGGGGTGGATCTTCACCAAGGGGCCTTTGTGACCAGTATTCTCATTATGTTCAGTCAGCTGGGCAATATGGACATACCCTTGGGTCCAAGTAGCTAGGGATTAACTGCCATTTCATTAGCAGTAGAGCTTGGAGGCAGAGGAGATGGGAATTCTTCTCCCTTGGTCTCCTTCAGTTGAATGGCATGCTGCCTTGGTAGGAACTGGAAAGAGTGCAGATGATGGAGAAGCAGTGTCTCTGCACTGGCCTCCGTTCTCTCTTGGGCTAGATAGTTAAGCTCTTGGAAGCTTACTTTTAGGATCTGCAAAATGAGTTGGATAATGCTCAACTCCAGGAGTGCTGGGAGAAGAACTCAGGAATGTAAAACTGCTTAGCATCAAGTGGTGCTGCAGAAGACAGGGTGATGATAACCTGTACCTGATGATGGGGA
Organism: Megascapheus bottae; assembly: GCF_031878675.1. NCBI lineage: Eukaryota > Metazoa > Chordata > Mammalia > Rodentia > Geomyidae > Megascapheus > Megascapheus bottae. Next base: position 86,364,093 of record NC_143510.1, read on the forward strand.
AGAGGATGAACTGAAGTCTCAACCCTGGAAAACCAGGAGAACATACCCAGAGGAGTGGGTTTTGAGGGATTAGAGGATGACATTTGGAATCTGCAAGATCCTGAGCAACAATCCTACAGAGCCCGTTTCCCGTTTGCTACTGAGTTGTGAGCAGTGATATTTCTAGGTGACATTGTCACAGGATGCCATACAGTGGTTGTTTTGTGTTATATGATACTGGTGACCTTAAAATAGAGAGTTTATCTGCATGGGTCTAATCTCATCCTAGGAGACTGAGGCAGGAGAGCTAAGCTGTGGTGCCAGAGAGATGAGAAAACAGGTCAGAAATTAATCCAAGTTCAGCTACTGAAATAGAATGAGGAACTAAGACAGAAAAAAAAATCACCAGAATGGACTTGCATTCCTTCCATGACCGTCTCTTTTTGCACTGACGTTAAATCAGATACAATGACCCTTGATGAGTCATCAAATCCAAGAATAGAAAGTGTCTTTTTTAATTTTATTTTTAAAAATTTAATAAATCTGTGAACGGGAAGCAAAGAAGACCATAAAGAACAGATATGCATGTCATAAGACCCTCAATCGTAAGGTCAACTCAATTCATGTTCTCTGTCTCAGTGATAATATCAAAACAGGATAATTGGGTAGTTGCTAGGTGACCAGAAATCCAGGTGACCAATTCTGATCTTGATCCTGAGTCCAGTTAGGGAACATAAATCCCCTGGGATGAAGACCACCCACTGAGCCCCCAGCTTCCACCTTCTGACTACTTGTCAAAGTAAGTCCTTTTCTTATACCCTGGTTTATCTTCCTGTACTAAATGAATCTCTGCTGGGAGTTGCTATGGACTTCTTTCATGGACTGAAAATTCATTTCAAATTTATTTTATCTTTATTCCAAGTTCTTGGGGTCTCAATGGTCCTGGGAAACTAAATAGAGAATTTCCTTTTTTGGATCCGGTTCATGTCCTCTTTTCTAAATCCCTTCACAATGACAAAACTTAAAGGCTGAATGCCTACAATTGTAACCACCCAAGAGGCTGAGATCTGAAAATCATGGTTTGAAGCCAGCCCAAGCAGGAAAGTCCATGAGACTCTTATCTCCAGTTAACTTTTTAGAACACTAGAAGTAGAGCCGGGGCTCAGAATGGTAGAGCACTAGCCTTGAGCAGAAAAGTTCAGAAACAGTGCCCATGACTGAGTTCGAGCCCCATCCCTCCCAAAAGTACTTTTTCAGGGACTGCAGAAGAGGAAGTTGAGAGATTCAAAGCCTCAGGAGCTGAAGGAAGCCTCGGACTGAAGGAAGTCAGAATGAGAATGAGGAACTCAGATGTGCATTCTGCCAATCAGTGGAATGAGCTTGGAAGAGAATGTCAGGCTGCACAAGAGACAGAGTACAGTTATCCTGAATCTGGCTTTCTAGAGGCCAGGCAAAGGACCCCTGGCAGGCACGCTAGACCTCGAAACTAGAAAACCGTGAGGCATAAGCGAGCGCTCTTACAAGTTGCTCATGTGGCAGGAGAGAGTGGTGCAATGACAGGGACATTACACTATTTTTTTAAACAAACATAAAAATGATCAGACAAGTTGGTACTACTTTTTATTGAGGGACTATTGTTAAAACAGAAATTTAAGATGAGAAATGCTCATGGCTTCATCATTGAATCAAATCAGTGTTTGTGTTGGTCATGTTATCTTACTTTTCATTTACCTACCTAATTAAAAAAAAAAAAACCTGGGTTGTTACGCAATATCAGAGAGAGATTTTGTTTTGGTTTTTGTCAGTCATAGGACTTGAACTCTGGGCCTGGGCACTATCCCTGAGCTCTTCAGCTCAAAGCTACTGCCCTACCCCTTGGCATTGGCATTGTCCCTAAGCTCTTTGGCTCAAGGCTATCACCCTACCCTGAGCCACAGCACCACTTTCAGCTTCTCTATGTATGTGGCACTGAGGAATCAAATTCAGGTCTTCCTACATGCTAGGCAAGCACTTTACCACTAGGCCAAACTCCCAGTCCCATAGAGATATTTTTTTCATATATTTTTTATTGTAATGAATAGAAGGGTTACATGATATTTGCCAGCTAGAAGGTGCATTAATTCACATACATTGATACCCTTTCATATGTCTTGGTCCCCATTTCCCTCCCCCCACCCCCACCCCTCATCTTGTTTTCCCCCCTTCCCTATCCAATTTCAAATAACCAAATACAAATATATCCAATATATCAGATAACAAAGTGAGATACTGTAACAATATGAGATAACCAAGGGACAGCAAAGGAGATGAGAGATAATGTAGTACATTAAGGACAACAATCATTCATTATATGGCTTATGTTTCTATATCCTAGAGATCCTTTCATTTAGCGTCCCACTATATGGCCTTTTGTATCAAGGTTTTACTCTATTGCAAATCAGAGAGATATTTTTTTATACCCATCTTGGTACTTAATATTTACTCCAAGAGTTTTTCTATTTTTGTCAGATATTTTCCTTCCCTTCCCTTCCTTCCTTCTTTTCCATCTCTTTCCCTCCCTCTCCTCTTTTTTTCTCCTCCCCTCCTTTTCCTAATCTCCCGCTCCTCCTTCGCTCTCCAATTCCCTTCTTTCCTTCATTTTTGTCTCTGTGGTGCTGAGAATTGAACTGAGAGCATTGTACTTACTAAGCAAGCATTCTACCACCTGAGCCACTTAACCAATTCGTTTGTGCTTTTAGTTTGTTTTTTAGGCAGGGTCTCATGATAACTTGCCTCAGGTTGGCCTTGAATCCCTGTCTACCTACTTTGACTTCCTAACTAGCCAGAACTACAGGCACACATCACAATGCTCAGCCTCAGATATTTTTCTTACATCTCCTTCCCTCCCTCCACCCCCTGGTGACTCGCTGGTGACTAACTGCATGTGGCTGGCATGTCTAGCATGAACACATGGCTAGCTGAGGTTGATGTTCATTTTTTCCCCCAAATACCTCTATCATTAAATATCACACCACACACAGCCACCCTCTATAGTAACAGACGCACTCCCAATCCAATAGCTTGGAAAGCTGCCTAGTATTCCATGGGTGCAGTCACTTCCTATCTCAGGCAGGGGGTATTTGCTTTATTTCTTCTCTCTTCTCCACATCTACAAAGAAGACTTCATTAACCCCTTGTTGTGCATGTCTTCAGGAACTAGCATGCTAATTGCTAGGGCCCAGGCCAAGAGATTTTCAATGGGAAACTAACAGAATTTGGAGATATTGTGGTAGGTTAATTGTGTGTATGTGTGTTGTGTGTATGTCAGATCTGGGGTTTGAACTCAGACCCTGGATGGTGCTCTCTACCACTTGAACCACACCTCTGCTTACGGCTTTTGGGTAGTTATTTGGAGATAAGAGTCTCACAGACTTTCCTGCCTGCCTGACTTTGAACTAGGATCCTGGATTTCAGCTTCCTGAGTAGCCAGGATTACAGGCATGCTGTCCATAGGTTTCTAAAGTCAGTGTTAGAACTCAAGACAGGAAAGTTCCATGATGCTACACCCTGGGGTTCACTCTCTTGCGACAGGAATGCCATTCCCAGCCTAATACCTGTCCCATGAGGGCCAGGAATGGGGCCAGAAACTTCAGTGTTCACACTCTCCTTCTCCCTGCCTTTTAGACAAGGAAGCAGAGAGTAGCCACTTGCCTGAGTTCTGACAGGTAAGAGCAGGAGCTGCTTTTCCATCACGTATGCCTTCTTTCTTTGTCCCCCTCCTTCCGGGCTGCTCAGACTGGTTCCCAAGAGCCATTTCCACTTCACCCCTTGTCACGTGCCAGTCCTTCCCCAAGCATGGACAGGTCACAGAGGACAAAAAACATCTTGTTGGCTATTTTCTCTCTTCCCTTCCCAACAATAGTTTTATTTAGTTCCCCTGGGGAAGTGAGCAGACTCAGACCCCGATCCCATGCCCCGGGCACTCAGAGTTCAGCACAGCCCCCATGGCCACAAGCTTGACATCCGGTTAGAGAGACAGAAAACAGAGATCCCATCCTGATAAGGACCTTATTCAAAAGTACTCAAAGAAACGAAAATTAGTGGGGTGTCCAGTGCTCCCTTAGACAGGCCCAGCCCACACCATCTCCATGCCTAGATATGACAATGAGGAGTTTAACGTGGTCCTCTGCAGCTCTCCACCCAAGCAGATGCTTCTTGCTTTACATACACAGCTTGGTTAAGTGGTTGCTGCGGTCTGATTCTGTCCCTGCAAACGTTTCTGTGGGAAGCATGCTCTTCAAAGAGCTCTGAGATGGTGGGTCTCTAAGAGGTGGGGCCTGGAGGGAGGTGGTTAGGTCAATGGAGGGGATTTCCCCTGGAAAGAATTGATGTAGAACTCCTGGAACATGCTTGGTTGCAATAGTGGTCATAGAGGAGGAGCCTGGCACCAGTTACCTGGCCCTTCCTGCTTTGCCATAGTCTTTGCTCTTGCGTGCAATTCCTTCATCATGATACCATGCACTGAGAGGCCTCACTAGAAGTCGAAGGATGGGGAGGCAGAACCCACCACATCCTATTCCCATGACCTCTCCTTCTCTGGTCTGGGGACATGTTGACAAGGGTGGATAGAGGCCATCAAGTGACTGAGTCATTCTTTGAGGGACAGAGAGAATAAGGAAGTAGAGAGGAACCTTGAGTTTCTGGTTGTGATGAAGTCTTTCCTAGAAAGAGAACAGCCCAGAGATGGAATTCACTGGAGGCATGCCAGGGTCACATGCAAGAGAAAACAGAGAAGGCCCCCATGAAAAGACTAGTATTTGTGATCTGACCCATGGTCCTTGGACTGTTAAACATTCACTGCAAAGTCTCTCCCACCAAGTGTGAGGAGACTGTGCCAGAGAACCTTGGAAAGTCCTGTTCAACCCTCTTCTGACATATCTTCAAATGGCCACCTGTGTGGGTGACTTGAGGAGTAACACAATTCATCTAGATACTGCAGCTTCCCAGCCTCTGTGTAGCAGATGGCTACAAGGGAGCAAGCCATCAGTTGTTTGGGTCAGGACAACTCTTACTTTTGGAGCTCTCTGCAGGATTTGATGCCAGAGAACCTTGGATTCCAACATTGCTTGGTATCACTTCTTTCAAGACACACATACACACACACACAAGAAAGTTTCCTAGACTCTCATATCTTAGTGGTTTTATCTACTAACACATGAGCACCAGGTGTTTCTGGGAAAATCGAAATGTACAGAGAATGTTTATGCAGCTTAGGTGTGCAGATCTTCGAGGATCATTTCAAATGACATTTGCTTCCCATCAACCAGAGAAGCCCCAAAGCATCATCACCCAAGCCCCAAGTTCAAGCCTCAATCAAAGGAGAAGAAGAAGAAGGAGAAGAAGAAGGAGGAGGAAGAGGAGGAGGAGGAGGAGGAGGGAAGAGGGAAGAGGGAAGAAGAGGAAGAGGAAGAGGAAGAAGGAGAAGGAGGAGGAGGAGGAGGAGGAGGAGGAGAAGAAGAAGAAGAAGAAGAAGAAGAAGAAGAAGAAGAAGAAGAAGAAGAAGAAGAAAAAGAAGAAGAAAGACAACTTATAAATAATAGAGTGGGATTCCTTGCTACTACCCACAGAGCAACACGGCAAACTTTCCAACTCAGGCACCATCTGGGCTGGAATGGAGAACTTCCCCACCTAGAGATGGAGCTGACACCCAGCTAAACAGGGAAACAAATCCAGGTTGGGCTCTGCTGCCTCTCTGCACTGTCATTCATAGCCATTTGACGCCTCCTCAGAATCTCAGGCTTTCTGGGGGTGGCATCTGTGGGTACCACCTGGAGGGTGCCCAGAGGTGCTGGGCTGGTAGCCCAGCAGCCTGAGCCTGCTACCTGCGGTAAACACCACTGGGTTGAGAACAGGGAAGGCCTTATCGTGGACAGGACCCACCATCCCTGCAAGCTGTTTATTTGTGACCATTCCGTTTCTCAGAGAAACAGGAAATGGAAGAGAAAGGAATGTTTGCTTTATTTGGTAGGGCAGGTTTAGTTCAATTCTTCTGAAAAAAAAAAATGCTTCCAGTATTTTTCCAAGACACTCCCAACAGGAGGAGGTGAGGCCGAGGGCTTAGAGGAAGAATTAGAAGGACGTTGCCTGCGAAGGTGGAATTGGAGGTGGCAGCGGGACCCACTGGGGCCAGGGACAGAGGCACATCTGAGGGCTCCACCCTGAACAAAAGCAGATGGGGATTGGTGGCTTCTGAGGGAGCCACCACAGAGCCACCAAGGGGCACTCAGATCAGTAAAGATGGTGGTTGTGTGAGGAGAAAGGGAAGGGGGCTGAGACCTGGGCAGGGAGGTAAAGGCCCTTCGGGCAAGTCAGATTGGAACTGCACTCTGCAACAAGGATAAGAGTTGAGAAAAGGAAGAGAGGTCATGATGGCCCTTCCAGGCAATAAAAACATCCGTGTAGCCAGGTGCTGGCAGCTCAGGCCTCTCATCCTCAATACCCAAGAGGCTGAGATCTGAGGATCAAGATTTGAAGGCAGCCTTGGGCAAAAATGTCTGAGAGACTCTGATCTCCAAAAAGCCAGACACAGAGCTGTGGATCAGGTGACAGGGCACCAGCTTTGAGTGAAAAGCCAAGCGAGAGCATGAAGCCCGAGTTCAAGCCCTGGTACCAACACACCAATGAAACAAAAGAATAGCAATGCAAGTAACTCAAATGACCCATGACCACAGAGGGCGGAGCTCATCTTAAGGTAGGCAGGAGAGCCAGTGAGGTTGAGACTCAGAGGATGATGGGAAATTGAGCAAGTCCGGTTCAGGAAGAGATTATTTTATACTATCATTAAATTGATGGAATAGACTTATCTGATATTCCTTATATGCAAGATAATGGGTCTTTCTTCTATGTACCAAGACACTCAATGAACTAACAGTATCCTCCTCGGTTCTTAACCTCAAAAATCTCTATTTAATATGAGGAAATATGACCAGATTTTAACAAAACTGCCTGAATATTTAAAAACCCCAAAAAACAGAGTTATAATTGGATGTACCATAAACATCTACCCTTTTTAAAGAATACAACTCAGAATTTGTGTTATATTCATAGGATCATGTCAGCATTGTGGATACCTGATTTCAGGATATCTCTGTCATTAACAAAAAAAAAAGACCAGTTATTCTTCATACCTTCTTCCTTTCAACCTCTGCCCATCCTTGAGCCACATCTTGCCTCTGTTGATTTGCTGATTTTGAACATTATACATGGATTCTGCACTATGTGGACTTTGGTGCTATTCACATGTTTTCATGATTCATCCACATTGTGGCCTGTGTCAATACTTCGTTCCTTTTCATTGCTACATAATATTCCCTTGTACATATATGGTGTGTGTGTGTGTGTGTGTGTGTGTGTGTGTGTGTGTGTGTGTGTGACACTGGGGATCAAACTCAGGTCCTGAGGCATGTTAGTGTCTGCAGAGAACTGGAGAATGGCTTGGCATGGAAACTCTACACCTTCAGCATCCGATGTGTAAGAACAGAGACACAGTTTTCCTTTAAGGGCTAAAGAAGAAAGTAGCAAGTACTAGGCATTTGCTGGCAGGCAAGAAATAGAAAATTATTTCTGGCCTTCCCCCAACCCTGCCCTTGAGGACATGGCTCCTGTGTGGAAAAATGACCTTCGTTTTCCAAATTCTCATGTGCCAAGGGCTAATTCTGAAGCCATTCAGAGAGGAAGTTCTGTAGTGCAACTGTGGGTCCTTCCGAGGCCGAAACCTGCACTTCCTTCCTGTACATTCATTTCCATGCTGAAATGCCAGGGAGGCAAGGGCAGATTCATGCTGTTCATAGTACAACAACGAGGATTCACTGATTCTACTTACAGATGGAGCCAGGGGTGAGGGGCACACCTGTAATCCCGGCCCTCAGGAGGGGGGCACATTTGAGGCCAGTCTGAGATGTATAGTGAGACTTTGTCACCTTGCCTCCCCCCCAAAAAAAAAGTTTCTGGATGAACGTGGAAACAGAGTGCTGAGAACAGGACAGTCAGATGCTATCCTTGTCCCCCTTGACGGGACTGGTTGTCCATGTTGGATCTGTCTCTAGAGAGCACTGGGCCAGGTGTCCAGGGAGCACTGTGGTCCTGCTGGCTGTGACCCTTGCCTCATCTACCATGACACCAAGCTTTCCCAGGTGGCACCAGACAGCCGGGTCCCCCAGGCTGGAGCAGACAGGGGTTCCATGGGCCATTGGCGGGGTCACTAGTGGAGTGATGAGAGAGACACCCCTCTTTCGTGAGGTGGCCAGGCATGGGAGGCATGCATACATCTTTAGCATACTAGAATGTCTTCCAAGCCAAGCAGAAAACCTAGGCTTGAGACAGAGCACAAGGGCAGGGTCCTTGTGTCAGTCCACTCCTCCATCTCCACTCATGCCATCTCTACATGACAAGGTGAAGGTGGTTTTTGCTCAGTCAGTAGCCGCCAGGCCAGGCCGAATCCTGAATGCTGGGGCAGCCCAGAGCCCTTTAAACGTCCAGAGGCATTCTATCCCTTCTCGTCTCCTCCATTTGAAATTCAGTTCTTCTATGAGACTAGGCCCAACGGCTTACACTTGTAATCCCGGCGACTTAGGAGCCAGGGGTAGAAGCACTGCCCTCCAAGTTTTTTCATAATAAATGTATGAGTTGATCATATCGGAATCATGGGTATGATGCGCGAATTCATAAGAAGGTAAGTGTTAATAGTATAGTTTTTATGATGAATGTACTTGTAATGATTTCTGGTTCTGTTGGCTGCCCAGAGTAATCAAAGTGAGACAAAGTTTCAAAAAGAGAAAAGGAATCCTTCTGAAGACACAGTCACCAGAGACCCCTGATTCCCGAGGCCATAGTGGTTGCACATCTTCATGTGGCCAACTCTGCATTGCCCCGGCAGAGGAACAGGAAGAGCCCAGTGACTCCACCTGACCCCTGACTCCTGACCCAAGTCCCGATTTAATAACTTCTCCAGGTGAGCCTGAAGCCAGATCCCACAGACAGGACCCAGGCCCTACCCTGCCAGCGCAAATCTGTAAATGAGTAATTTCCCCTCAGTGAGGTCACCACCAAAGAATTCCAGAGGAAATGCTGTGGGAACAAAGAGCAGCGGGTGGGAGAGTGGATATCACGGACGGTGAGGCAGGTGAGATTTATAGTGGGTTTTGCAGGTCAAGTAGGAGTTTGCCAAGTAGATGAAAGGACCTCTCTGGGCAGAAGTCCAAGCAGGTAAAAGGACACAGAGGTGTGAAAATTCCTGGAAGATTCAAGAATCAATTACAGGGGAGGGAAAATCGATGGGGGGGGGTGTCCTGGGAGGGAGGACAGGGTGTTTGTTCTCAAGGAGGAGCTCAGATTCAGGTTCTTCGCTGCTCTCTCCCTAGAAGGTAGACATACTGGTAATGTACTCTCTGTGTGTTTGAGTGTGTGCATGGGTGGAATGATGTGAGAAATGTTGGTTTATTAAATGTGAATATTAAAACAGAACCACAAAATTGGTTATCCTGTTTTAGACACATTTTTCCCCCTCCACAAACCTGAGTCTCAAAATAATGATAGCCTCTCCTCCCCTTGCAGAAACACACATTGACATATTTTCAGATGAAAGAACAGGGTGTCTTGGGCTTACTTGAAAATAATCTGGTGTCAGGGGAGGGATGTGGAAATGAACTGGGTTCAGAGGACTCGCTCTGGGACCTGAATTGAAGCTGCGCCACACACAGGACACAGACACCCCTGCTGCTCTCGCCTTCTCCCCCCTTTCCCCTCACCCACATTCTCCTCTTCTCTTCTTTTCCATGGGCTTGTATGTTTCTATCACAGCTCTCTCCTTCCCCCCTGCCCCCACTGCACACACTTCGAGGCCCTGGAGACCCTTAGAAGCCTCTTCATAGTGAGAAACACAAAAGGCATACAAACAGTAGGAAGCCCAGGAATGAATTTTCAGCAGGAAAAAGGTGCCCTGCCAGCCTCTTTTAGGAAGGAGCACATCTGACTGGTGTCTGGGAGAATGGAAGGGACGTGTGAAGGGGTGGGGACTGGGCTCGGGGGGGCGGGGGAAGATGGATGTTGGTGGCTGATCTGTCCCCCCCCTCCATGTTGTCTCTAGGTTGTACAGTGGGGAGGACCAGGGGCAGTAAGAGAAGAGTAAGGAACACAGGGCTCCCTGTGTCTTTCTAGCGGTCACTATTTAGCACAGTGCATGACTCCCTGCAGAGTGAATGATTCTTCTACCTGCCTACATCTCTGGCTAGACCAGGTATAGCCCCCAACCTCCTGTCAGTCCTCTTTCTTCATGCCTGGCCACGCATGCGTGCACTGTCTCTTCATCTTTGCTGAATGAGTGAACAGTCTGGGTATGGTCCACTCAGAATGTAGTCTCCCAATGACTCTCCAAAGTGGGGGCGGGGGAAGCACACTCGAGTTTCCCTAGGAAAAAACCATTTCCTTTCAGCTTCCAAAAGCTGTTGTTTTCCAATCTCAAAGGGGCTGGGAGACAAAAATGGGGTGCTCTATTTGCTCATTAACCTGTCAGCCCTTGGAGCTACGCCTCCATTTTTCTTCTGGCTCCTCTCTGTGGTATTTCCTCCATTTCAGATGGATGAAGTGTTTTTTTTTTCTTCCATCTATAAAAAGCTTCAGGATGCTTTTAAATTAGGCAAAGGAGTAAGGGCAATGTTCATTTTCTCCCTTTCACTTTGACCATGTGTGGCGTGCCAAAAGGCCTTTGGACGGAATGTTCAGAAGCTGAATACTAGAACGAGGAGTCTGCCAGCTCCTAAATCACCCTGCAGACGGGACGATCTCAGCCTCTGGGATTTGCAGACCCCTGGGCCAGCACCAGGAGCTGAGTCCCCACCGACTGGAAAGATAGTCCAGAGCTTGAGGTTTCAATAGGAAAGCAAGTCTTTACATCGAGGAGCTAACAGACCTCCACAAACCAAGTTCATCACTCTAAGAGTTGTCTACTGGCAGAGGAGATCGAGCCCCAAAATCTCAGGACGAATTCAATGCCAGTGTTTGTGGTCTCAACCTCAGGTTACCAGTCATTCAAATGGGTCCAAGCTGGGCACTGGAGACTCATGCCTGCCATCCTAGCTAGGAGCCTGATAGTTAAAGATTGTGGTTTGAAGTCAGATGAGGCTGGAAGGTCCATGGGACTCTTCTCTCTCCAATTAACCAGAAGGGCTTGCAGAAGAGCAGTGGGGTCTCAACAGAGGCAGTCTTTTGTTGCCCTTCCATGCAGTCTGTGAAGCAGAGAACTGTGGTGTTCAGAGTTTGGTTTCTGGTGCAGGAGCAACAACGCTGCATGGGCTCGTGTCAGTGTTGCATCTGCTCCTGGCCACCCTGCACTGACACTCAGTCTGCACTGAAAACGCAGAGCTATTAGGGTTTGATAGCACTGGTGTCCCCTAAGCATGTTCGTGACCGAGTCCCTTTATGTGTGGGCATTGACTCATGTGTAAAAGGCAAAGGTTCTCCACTCTGTGCAGTCATGCGCTTCTTTGCACAGATAGATCTGTGAGTCCCTCCACATGCCTGGCTCTTTCCATAGGTTTACTTCCTGTCCTCAGGGTGGCTGTTCCTGGCTAAGCCATCACAGCCATTCTCAGATGGCAGAACGAAGGAGCAGACAAATCATGAAACACACTCAAGCTGAGATCTGAGGATCAAGATTCAAAGCCAGCCAAATCCATACCTTTCACTGCCAAGGGCAGAACACCAGCCTTGAATGAAAAAGCCAATCAAAAGCTGGAAGCCCTGAGTTCAAGCTCCAATATGGGTGTAGTCATGCATGCACATACATGTGCTTTGTGTGTGCACACACACACAAAACAGATTGTTATAAGAACTGATTTTTTTTTTGCCAGTCCCAGGCTTAAGCTCAGGGTCTGAGCAGTATCCTTGGATTTTCTCAAGGCTAGAGCTCTACCACTTGAGCCTCAGCACCACTCCTGGCTTTTTTCTATGTATGTGGTACAAGGAATTGAACCTGGGTCTTCGTGTATGCTAGGCAAGCACTCTACTGCTAGGCCAAACTCCCAGCCCCAAGAACAGATTTTTATAAATAGAAAATATATACTTCCATCAATCAGTGCTTGTCTTTCCACAACCCCAGCTTGCTCAGTCAGCCTGGCTACCACAAAGGCCCAGGTGGCCAACCAGAACACACCGCTGGGTTTCTGGTACCCCACCCCACTTCCTAATTCATGGCTCCTTTCTTCTTTCCATACAGATCCGTTTCTTAGTTCTGTAGCAGACTCTGGAGTTCCAGCAATGGACAAGACCCCAGCCTTCATGCAACTATGCCAACTGGGAAGACTGGTGACATTTTTAATAATACCAGCAGGGGCTCAGGTCCAGGCTGGAGTGGCACAGTTCTTCAGTAGCACTGGGGCACCCCTTTTTCCTGGGATTCTGACATGGGTGCTCATTTGTTTCAGGCTGCACCATTCTCCATTTTACTGGGGCCCTGAGATATCCCCAGCTCCGAGGACACTGCCACCTCCCAGCTCATAACAAATGCCGCCGGTGAGCGAGCCCGCCGCTGTCTATGAGGCAATCCTGGGGCACCCTTGCCAAGATCAACTGTTTGGCCTTCTGCATTGAAAACTGATCCTCTTTCCGAGTCTGATGATTGCTTTTCTGAAACACAGGGACAGTGACATCACTGCTTCCTCCCTGGCTTGGGGATGGGTGTGTGTGTGGGGGGCGGTCAGCATGAAGTCAGGATTTGGAAATGTGCCTGTCCTTTGCCAATGCCCAGAGAGGCCTGGAGTGGGGGCCCTGGAGCACAGCAAGTGGTATGAGGGGGTGTCTCCAGAGGCTGGAGGAGGGCTTGATTTCCAGGCCCTTGCCAGCCCTTGAGATTGCCTGGAATTAAAGGCAGCATGTTGGTCAGAGTCGGTCGGACTCATGCCCTGTGGAGATGTACCTGCCTGGCTCCACGGAATAGTTACGACATTGAAAATTGATCACCCTGGGCAAACATTTGCTGGGGTGTCTTCCTACTTCCCCAGAGGCCCTGGCTTCTTCCTTGAGCTAATTGAAAACAATTCCTGCTATCATCCATGAAGACTTGGGCTAGGCATTAGATGGCTGGCTGGGTACCTGCCAGGAGGCACTGCCATTAGCAATAATGACAGGGTATATTTGTCAGGCTCCCAGCTCCATGCCTTGCCAATAGGATTTCCCTCCTGACACCCTAGGCCTTGCCTGCCTGGGATACTAAGGGTCATTCCTGTGCAGAGGCTGAAAGGCCCTGGGGGCTGTACTACTCCTGTCTATTCATTGCATCGGGAAGGATCTGTAGCCTGGGAAACACTTAGTCTCACAAGGTAACCAGGAAGTGACACCCAGAGTCTCCTGTCTTCCATGGTCCTCAAGGTGGGCAAAGCTTTCAGTTTCTAATCATCTGAGACCTTCTGCTATTCCTTATCTACCGCCTTATGCATCCATGGTGAGAATCCCCGAAGTCTTCTCTAGTTTGAGTGGATTTTAGACTCACTCAGCCTTCACATAGACCAACTGCACATTCCCCCCCCCTCCGCCCCACACACATCTGTTATCCCATAACCTGCCAAACTCCCGAACTGCGACCCTGTGACACTGGGACCACACAGCATTGTGGATTGCCTTCTGATTGACTAGCTTGTCAGCTTTTATGAAGTGAGAGAACACATATAAAACCTTGTTCTCAGAGAGGACATTTTATTGAGCAGTGGTTAGAGCCAGCAATCCATGTGCCCTCCATCTGCAGGCAGGGACAGCTTCTTCTTTCCGTTGTTTCTCACCTTTGACCCCTTCTCCCTGGCTGACTTTGGTCATTGGCTGGTCCACAGGTACTCACATTTGCTTTGCTTGTCCCAGATTTCCTCCACACTCACAGGGATGTGCATTGCCTTTCACTTCTGGGAAAAATGCTTCTGCAGGAGCACAGAGCCTGCATTTGCATCTGTTACCTCTCCATGAGTTTGGGCATCTCCCTTGGTAAAGGGAGATGTTCAGAGACCCAGGTTAGTCACTGGCAATGCTTCTCCTTTCCTCTCTGCCCCTCTATCCCCCCAACAGCTTTGCTGCACCCTGATTCTTCACATCCCAGAGGCTGAAGGAGGTTCTGCGCCTCTAGCTCAGAACTAGAGCCCTTGGCTAGTCAATGCAGGGCCCTTGGTTTTGTCACTAGTACTTCAAGATAACAAGAAGAAGACACAGCTTCCATCTCCTGGATTATGGATAGGGGAATCAGGACATTAATGAACGGGGATGACTATGAAGGATGAGTATGGCTTCAAGTATTCAGGCTGGGGTCAAGGAGGAAAGAATGCTGTAGGCAGGCAGTGGACAGAAAAATACATGAAGACCATGTGCTGAAGGTGTGGCATGTAGCCCAGTGGCCAGCATACCAGAGGCAGGCGGGCTGGCCCCATGTGAAAGATAGCATTGACTGGCCTGCTAGAAGCTGGGTTAGAGGAGGGCTAGGATGGGTTCAAGTGAGACAAGACAGAGGAGGCCACCGGGGACTTATTCCTATGCCCCAGCCATTCTGCTATACAATGGAAAAAGCAATGCTGTCTCCTGCCCCAAGATACATTTATACTCCCACATGCCATCTCAGGTCAATGAAACCACAACCCACTAGGGGCCTGGGATGTGGGGTTCAGTGAGCTTCTCAGCCGCTCCTCCCGGTGTCCTCCTGGGCCTATTATGTAAGTGGGTGGGAGCCGCTGGGCTGGCGGGATGGTGGCTTCCTGCTACAGCAGCAGGGCTGGGCATCCGAACTGGCACGGCTCAAGTTCACCGCAGTATTCTGAGCATTTGGGAACACAGGAAGGGCTGTGATTTTTTTTTAAGCTCCCTTTGTTTTCAAGGAGGGTTCGAAGCCAATGCGGAGGAGAAAAACAAAACCAGGAAAGCAGATGACTTGCTTTCAAAGACAGGGTGTACATAGATGCCATGGAATCTGTGTGCCCTTGCACACGCACTCGCAGCACACACCTGGCTCCTTCTTATCCCTTCTGCAGTGTCTACAGGCAGATACCCAGGCCTGGACCGGGATACACCAAGAGCCTGAGACTTCACCACAGAGCTGCCACTCAAACAGAGGAGCAGGAGGGACAGACTCACACCAGATGGGTTAATGGAAACATCGAGACACATGTACCACAGAAAGACATCCAGACAGCAGACAGAGACATGCTAGGACATTCTGACCCCCTTTCTTATGGAAAGAGTTACAGACTAAACATGCACATGTACATGCATATGCCCAGCCCTTCTTGACAACAAAGCCCCACCATAGCAGCTCTGGGTGAGGGGGTGATCTCCCTCTACCCAGGGCACTGGAGGCCTGCACACCCCCCATCCTCCTGCCCTCTGGCCTTAGCCCTACAGAGGGAGTATATGGCTGAGGTAAAGTCTCACCAAGGTTCCATGCTGGAGGAACTTATTTTAAAAGTTTCTTTTCTCCTCTCATCTGTGGTGTTTGGGGTTCTAGAAGTTTAATGTCCTTATTTAATTTACAAGTTAGAATTTCTTCCTTCGCAAAGTAAATAGGTTATGGTTAAGAAGTGAGGGAAGGATATGCATGGGGAGGGGAACACCTGTCATCTAAGCACTCAGGAGCTGAAGCAGGAAGATTGAGGGTTCAAGGCCAGCCTGGACTATACAGCAAAAATGAAGGAAGAGGAGGAGGAAGGAGGAGGAGGAGGAATAAAGAGGTCGGAAGAAAAGGTGTCATTGTCCTCATGATGTCTGACAGCACAATGACCGACCAGGGAAGATGCAAAGTTGACCCAGGAGCTGGGGTGTAGCTTAGTGGTAGAGCATTTGTTGACTACTGCTGAGGGTCTAAACAAAAAGCACCTTAGTCTTTAGTTCTGAGCTGGGAAACCGCTGGTTCTTCCTCCTGTAACTGTGCTGACATCTGGGAACACATTCTTCCCTTGGTTCTCCGTTTCCCTAGTTGCAATGGAAAAGCAGGGTCTTGTTTTACAGAGACTAAGGCACTCGTCTCAGGTGGACTGTGGGCCAGGGGCGGGGGTACTTAGGTCCAGTAGGAAGGACTCATCCCCTCTTTAGGGCAGGTAGAACTATTCTCTGTGTTGGAATAACCTGGGCCTCCCCAGGCAAGCTGAGAGCTTGGAGCTGAGCAGGGGAAGGTGAATGGTGTGGCTGGTGTGTGCCTGGTATGTGCCTAGTGTGTGTCCCCTTAGTCGGGGGACATGGTTGACTATGAGATACAAGGCATTTGTAAGGACAGAACTGGGGCCAGCCCAAGGACTGGACCACCAGCTCATGTGTTCTGTCAGAGTTGACCTCATGATGCGCTGGGCCAGAAGACGTTCTTTGGGCCCAAAGTGTAGCCCTGTCCTTCCCTGTCTTTTCTGTTACCCATAGGTTGAGTTCAATGCTTTATAAATTCCTTTATGTTTTTTTCCAGAGCCACTCACTTCCTGGAAAGTTCTGTGCAATCTTTTTTCATGTTCAGTTCAAGCATCTCATTGCATGGTCACTTTCAAAGGCCAAGATCTGAGGATATCCAACTTCAAAGCCAGCCTGGGTAGGAATGTTCATGAGACTTTTCTCTCCAATTAACCAGCAAGAAAGCTGGAAGTAGAGCCGTGGCTCAAGTGACAGGGCACTGCTCTCCATTCTACTATGGGAAGCCAGCTACCGGTGTGGTTGAAAACGCTGTCTCTCTGCACACACACTGTCAGGCTGCTGCAGGTTGACGGTGGCCAAGAACAAGATGACAGCATTGCTCCCGGTCCTTCAACCACAGGGTACTGTCCAGAAGCCGGAGTTTGGACCAGGTGTCATTTGTGCATGTTTTTTTTTTTTTTTTTTACCAGTCCTGGACTTGAGCTCAGGGCCTGAGCACTGTCCTTGGACTTTTTCAAGGCTAGAGCTCTACCACTTGAGCCTCGGCACCACTTCTGGATTTTTTCTATGTATCTGGTACCGAAGAATCAAATCTGGGTCTTCGTGCATGCTAGGCAAGCACTCTACCACTAGGCCAAACTCTTGGCCCCTGTTCTTTTTTTTTTGTCAGTCCTGGGGCTTGAACTCAGGGCCTGGGTACTGTCCCTGAGTTTCTTTTGCTCAATGGTAGAACTCTGCCACTTGAGCATAGTGCCAGTTCTGGCTTTTTCTGTTGATGTGGTGCTGAAGAATTGAAGCCATGGTTTTATGCATGCTAGGCAAACACGCTACCACTAAGCCACATCCTCGGTCCCTGGCATCTGTTTTGAGCCACCTTCTCCACCTCTGTCTCTTTGAGTTCTAGGCCATTGGAGTACAGATTTAGCACAACACTGAGGAAGACATAAATCCATTGATCCTAATGTTCTTCAAGGGCAAGGGCAAAAGAATAAAAACATTAGGTGGAGTTAAATCAACTTCCAGGACCTCAAAACAGGATGGACATGAGGAAGCCATTGGAAGCAAATCTGCTTTCCCTGGGCAGAGGTGGTATCATTGAGGAGCTCTCCAGTTATACTTGTCTATCTGTCTCTGTCTGTCTGTCTACCCCCTCTTCTGTCCATCTATTTCTCCTATCCATTTATTTACCCACTCATCCATGGTCTTCATTTTCCACCTTTATTATCTGGTACTATAGTTGGTGTATATTGGTGAGGGGGCTTGGTAGATATTAGTTGAAAGAAACAGATGAGACTTTCCAGGGATCGATAGAGGGAAGAATTTATAAGGAACATGGGTCAGTAAACTAACTTCATTTTCTCAGTCCTAATTAGGATAAATCCACAGAACACGGTGCTAAGTATTTGAAATACGGACATCCTAGAATATGGAAGTAAATATTTGACAGATGCTTTATAAGTCTGGTGCGATACTGGGTTTCAGTGAGTGGTGAGTTTCCTGGCACCCGGCTTAGTGCCCTGGCATGCCTGGAAGGTACCTACAGTATGTGCAAAGTGTGTTGTGCCTGAGTCTGGGCTGTGGACCTGTTGGGTAGGATGACAAATCTCCACCACCGTTCTGAGGTTTCTTTTACTTTTCCAATGTTCATGGACAAAGTCATGTGGTCTTTCATTCTGTTGAGGCCTCACCTTCTCCAGGAAGCCTTCCCTTAGGTTATGTTAGCTGCCTCCTTGCCCAGACACCAGAGAACGAGCCTCCCTGCTAGACTCTGACCTCCCTGAAGAGCAAGGAGTGTACCTTTCTGGTAGGCACCCAGAACCTACCACAGCACTGCCCTGTTCAGAGTTCATCCAGCATTATTCCTGGGACTTACATTCAAACCTCTGTGGGAACTCCTAGACCAGTGGATTTCAGTCAGGGTTCCTGGAGAACTAAGGGTGCCACTGTGTAACCACAGGGGGCGCTGTTGTGCTAGGAGAGGAGCTGAGCACGTAGGATCCGGCCGTCATTTCCCAAGCCCCTCAATCTTCCCAATATATTCCCGTGTGTCAATTTAGGAAACAGCCAGGAGGAGAACCATGAATAAGTTGTGGAATCAAGTCGGGAGCCTCTGGGTTGGTCTGTGGTTTATAGCCTTACAGATTGATTATGAGGATTAGACACAGTTACACGGTGTCACCAGATATGAGAAAACACAAAATACACAGCGTGCACAGAGGTTGGCAGGGGTGGGAAAGTCACAGGCACGCAGGCTGTGCTGGCTGACTTCTGACAGGCTGGCTGAGCAGTGGAGGGCCTGTGCTTAGTGCTTACAGAGGGCACAGGCCTGCCAGGTTCCCTGCCTCCAACACTCTAGGCTGCATTACAATTCCTGAGGAGCCTCTAGGTCTCTCTTTTTTTTCCTCCCCTGAGACCAGAACTCAAATTTGGTATCTGATACTTTGCTCATTGGGTGGGGCTCTACCAATGGAGCCATGCCTCCAACCCCTGGATCTCTTTCTAGAGTCTGAGACTAGGGATCTATGTTGTATTCAAGTGTGTCTGCTCCCTAAGATGCTACTTTTCGTTATCTACAAAGAGAAATGAAAACATAATGTCCACAAAGATAATATGACATGGCTGCTACTAGCCAGTAAGTAGAAGCAAGCCACATGCCTGTGGATTAGTAAGTGGTAAATGAAGTGAAGCATATCTACTTGAGGAATATTATTCAGCCATGACAAGGAATGAAGTAATGGTTCTTATTCCCACATGGGTATAACTTGGAAACATGGCACTAAATGAGAGCTACTTCTCACAAAAGGCTATTTGAGTCCATGTGTATGAAGTGGCCCCATCTGGCAAATGTGCAGACACAAAGAAGATTAGGGTCTATTTGGGATTAAGATGGAGGGAGTGAGAGATTGCCTAATAGGTAAGGGACTTCTTTTGGGGATATATAAAAGGTTCTAAAATTGAAGATGGTAAGGGTTGTACCTCTCTGAATGTGTGAACCTAGACTGCATTTTACACTCTATATGATTAGACTACAGGAATTATAGTGTAATAAATTATGTGTTATTAAGACCCAAACAAGCACCTTCTGAAGTGGTAAGGAGACTTCATTATTTGAGAATCTCCCTGCTGGAGTATACACAGCCTTCAAAGATGGGCGGTCCTGTTTTAAGTGCTTACACTCAGAAAATCCTCAGTTTCCTTTCATTTCATAAGGCACTAGACTGTGGTGTCCTGATCAAGAAAATATAAGTTGGCAGTCCGGTGCCAGTGGCTCATGCCTACAATTCTAACTATTCAGGAGGTCGAGATCCAAGGATCACTGTTTGAAAGCAGGAGAGTCCATGAGGCACTTACCTTCCATTAACCACCAAGAAGCTAGAAGTGGAGCTATGGCTCAAGGGGTAGCATGCTAACCCTGAGTATGAAAGCTCAATGGCAACACCCAGACCCTGAGTTCAAGTCCCAGGACTGGCATTAAAAAGAAATGTGAGATGGGTGAGGAGGTGGCTCAGTGTCAGAGTATTTGCCTAGCATAGAGTTGGGACGCTGGGTTCATCATTAGCACCAAGAGAAAATGTGAAAATGCTGCTTAATTTATAAGACTTATCTGGGTGGGGCTGGGACTGTAGCTTAGTGGTAGAGTGCCTAGCATGCATGAAGCCCTGGGTTCAATTCTTCAGTACCACATAAACAATAAAATCTAGAAGTGGTGCTATGGCTTAAGTGGTAGAGTGCTAGCATTGAACCAAGAAGCTCAGGGACAGTGCCAAGACCCTGAGTTCAAGCCCCAGGATTGGCAAAAAAAGATTTATCTGGTGCATATCTAAAATATCTTATATACTAATTATTTTTTTTGGTGGCATTGGGCTTTGAACTTGGCACCTTATGCTTTCGTAGGCAGGTGTACTACCACTCGAGCCATGCTTCCAGGTCCTATGTTTTTAATCTACCCAAAAATTATGCTCATGCTTCAGTGTTGATCTACAATGAGTGTTCTAAGATAGGCATACAGTTTACATGGGGAAATGAGAACTTGGGCACGAACCCCAGAAATCTCTCTGAAGTGTGACTTGTGAACAGAGATCTGAATGAAGTCATTCCTCATGCTTTGGGGTGCTCTTGTTGTTGGTTTTAGGTTTGGATTCCAGCACCTTCAGTTTGCTACATGGGTACTGTACCACTTGAGTCACAACCTCCAGCTCTTTTTGCTTTAGCTTTTCTTTTTCGGATAGGGTTTTGAGGTTTTTTTTTTGTTTGTTTTGTTTTTGTTTTTGTTTTTTTTTGCCAGTCCTGGGCTTGAGCTCAGGGCCTGAGCACTGTCCTTGAACTTTCTCAAGGCTAGAGCTCCACCACTTGAGCCTCAGCACCACTTCCGGCTTTTTTCTATGTATGTGGTACCGAGGAATCAAACCTGGGTCTTCATGCATGCTAGGCAAGCACTTTAACCACTAGGCCAAACTCCCGGCCAGGTTTTGAGTTTTTTGCATGAGGCTGGACTTGGACTGAGATCCTCCCACCACTGCATCTGTGGAGCTCAGCTGATAGGCATGCACTACCAATCCTGTATTCTTTTTTGTTTGTTTGGAAGTCAGGGCCAGCAACACTCTACCACTGGAGCCACATCTCCATCCCTCAATCCTCACCCTTTCTTGTGGCCACCAAATCTTATCCCACATGAGTGGGTCTACTGCAGTCCTCTGTTGAAAACCTGGAGTCACTAAGATTGTGGATGGAGGTATGGCAGGATAAGGAGGAGAGCCATTACGAAAGGGTATGTGTGCAAGGCCACATGGAGCAGGCCCAGGATGGAAGGGCAAAGGATAGGGAAGGGATCTTGGCAAAAAGAACTATGGTGAAAATAAATCAGAAGAAACCCTGTTAAGACCCATTATTCTCACTTCCCCATGAACATGACCTTGAGTTCGGCCTTTCCTTTGGCAAAAGGAGGGCAGCAGTCTTCCTCTCTGGGGACTGTCGAGTTAACTGAGAGAGTGACAGGTGCTCAGAGAAGGAGATGAGACAGTGGTGGAGGGAAGAAATGTTTAAAGGAGGAGACAGGCCAGAGCTCAGTTCTGCATGCATATATGAGTACTACAGCATGTGCCAGAAACTTGTAGGCAGGGGCTAAGAGGAGAAATTCAACGTGAGTTTCTAAGCCTTAGGGAACAAACACATGTACATCAATCCAGGCGATGGATGAAGGCCCAGGGCCTGATGGGCAGGGAGGGGAAAGAGAAGGGAGACAGAATGAGGAAGATATCCTTATAGTCCCTGAAGCCCCAAGGGAGGTAGAGTGGGCCCCTCTTTTGGGTTCCTGCTTCCCTGCTCAGTGTGTGTCAGGGGCCTCAGGGGGTGACATTAGAGCAGGTCCCAGCTCCATGGAACCCTTCCAGTGAACCTTTCCCAGCTCAAATCTGTAGGGAGTTCACAGGGCAGCCAGGAGGCAGGATAGGCGTGCAGTTACATGCACAGGAAATAGCAAACTGTCATGTATTATTTTGTTTTCACTTCACACCAGCATTAGAGCCATCTGTGGCATTCTTTCTCCTTTAACAAACATGTTTGCACATCGCAGCCTGTCAGGAAGACAGTCCCGTAGGAAGGCCCCCTTAGGGGCCTTTCCCTCTTCCCTTCCAGAGCCGGCTGCAAGAGGACGGGTGTGTGTGTGTGTGTGGGGGGGATCTCCTCTCTTGTGCCAGTTGCTCCCAGGAAAGCAGAGGAAAGGGGAGGTGTCCTTCGAAGCCACTGCAGCAGTGTACCTTGCACACATAGATGCTAGGTCCCCAGAGGGGACAGACCATTTTGACTAGGGTATCTCCTTCCTTCAGAACACTTTTTTCCCCCCTTAGGAAAATTAAGAAGCCAATATCTTTTCCAGAAGCCAAAGAATAGTTTAGAATAGTTTCTGTGGAACGAAGGGTCTGGGATGGCAGAGCAATGTCTCTCTGTATCCTAAACTTGGTCATTTGAACCATTTGTTCTGAAAGAAACATGTGGATGCTTGTGAGGTTGGATGATAGTTCCAAATATTCATTGGTAGGTTTCCCCCCCCCTTCTCCCTATAGTATCTTCTCACAAGACTCCCCACTCCCCCCACTCCACCCCCGCACCGTGAGCCACATGGCTATCCCATGTCTACTTCTGGAAAGGGCTGTGCTTCCTGTTCTTTTATTTCAAGAGCCCAAACCCTTAGGGAAACCTTGACAATCCTTGGCATAGCAGCCAGACCACAGACAAGGGGAGAGAGCCCAAGGCTTCTCACCTCTGATGGTTAACGGACACTATGATGGGGTGGGGTGTGGGGGGGTGTTTCAGGACACTGTGGAGGAAATCTGTAACAGGAGAGGTTTGCCTATGTGATTTGGGAGCCATAGACACAGAAGTCCTGGGGCAGGCAGCAAATCTCAAAGAGGTTTTGAGGGATGTAGGCTCAGAAGGGAAGCTCAGTTTCCCTGGTAAAATGTCATCACGGAAGCCTCACTAGAGTCTAGAAAGGAAATGGATGTTTGGGAGGCAGAGCCTCTAGGAGACCTTCTGGTATCTATGAAGTTATGAGAATAGCAACGATTCTGATGTGCTTGAGACAGACATCTAGCAGCAGACAGACAGACAGGAAAGGGACCACATGCTGGGATGGGTCCTGAGTCAGTAGTCATCTGTGTGGCCCATCAGCTGACAGACACAGGCAATGGATGGATGGGCTCAGTGGATACTACAAGGACCAACGATCTTGACTATTCCTTTTCAAGAGAGTGAGACTAACTCAAGCTTCAAAGGTTTGACATAATTCCAGGAGATAAGGGATAATTCTAAACTAAGTTTTATCCATAGGGGTGCCTGGAACAGAAAGCACATTGAACTCTAAGAAACAACAACACAAAAACACATTGAACTCTAGAATATTCCTACCCTTATTGCATCTGATTCTTCCTGGTATAGTCAATTGCATTTTTTTCCTCTCATGGTTGCTTAGCCTTGGCAAATCTTTTTTTTTTAAATAGAGGTACATTTTATTAGTGTAAATTGTATATTTTTTGTTGCTGTGTATCTCTTGTTTCTGTCATAGTTTTCAGCTGTTGTTAATGTGTAGACAATACTACCGTGAGAGTGTATGTGTGTGTGTGAATCTGCTTATATCTAGCTGTGTGTCTGAACTGTCCTGCCAATTTATCTTTATTCAGCTAATTTTCTTAAGACTTGTAAGTATTTATACTATTGTTATTTGCAGATGGCAAACATTTTTACTTCCTCTTTCAGCCTTGGCAAATCTTCTGTGTGCTTTACAGTTCTAAACATTGCTGAGCCAGTCTTACACAAGATCTTGGGAGATGATGGGTAAATGAAAATATATCATGGTAAGCACTCAGAGAAAGATGAAAATACATCACCACCAAAGGAAGACATTGAGAAGGTCTTCCTGTATTTCTTAGGTATACATGAATGGCTGCACAAAGAACTACTGACAGGACGGCCTTGTGAGCAGAGACTGAGAAACAGTGACACGAGGAAAAATGGAAGAATAGCAACAGAGTGAGCTACAATGTCCCCTCTACCTCTGTGGTATTGTTTTGGGGGAGACATTTTTGGAGTAAGCAGAGATACACGTTGAGTGTGTGGAACTTTCCTGAACTTGAATTGGCTAGGGTCTGTAATCCCTGTACATGTCCAAGGCTTGGGAATAGTGGGTCACCTATTGAGTGTATTAGTTGATTTTCTAGTACAGTGGCAAAATATTGGAGATAATCAGTTTGTAAGGAGACAATCAGTCTTTGTAAGTACTTTTTTTTAGCTGGCAACGTTGCGTCCTCAATCCATTTGGGTCTGTGGTGAGGTAGCATCACATGACCAGGAGCATGTGACACAGGACACTGCTCACCTCATGGCAGCCAGGAAAGTGAAGAGAGACAGGAAGTGGCCACAGTCTCAACCTCTCTTTCCAGGAACTGCTCCCAAAGACCCAACTTCCTTCCTTTAAGTTCCACCACTTGAAGGCCCCATATCCTCCTCATAAAGCCACAGGCTGTTGACTGAGCCTTTCACACCGGGCTTTTGGGGGTCACTCTAGACCCAAAGTGTAACAGTGTGTCTGGGTGTTATCTGCTCTATCTATGCCACATGTCAGGAGAAAACTTGCCTTTGTCTGCAGAACAAGTCATCCCGATTGCCTCTCTTCAGATCTAAAAGGAGCACAGTCAAGGGGTCACCTGGAAGGTACTGAGTATCCAGTTCTAGAAGGTCCCTTGGGGTCAGAACTTACTTTAGGTTCCCTCTCCCCTGAAGCTAAAGCCACATGAGACAGGACTGAAGTTCTAGTTAGTGGTCAATTCTGCAAGTGAGCCTATTTTATACTCTTTCCTTGGTGGGTTTGTAAAGACAAAGAGGCCCCAATCCTTGGAGGAGAATTAGAAGTAAGAAAACAAGGATTTCCTGACAGTCTATCACAGTAGATCACATTATTGTCCCTGATTCTATTCTTTGCCACGCTTGGGGTCAGAACCTTTGGCTGGGTCATCACGGATGGCTGAATATTGTTTTCTCTTCAAAGCTTCAGATTCTGGAAGCCTCGTCCTAATGTAATGGAACAGAGAGGTGGGGAACTGGAAGGGATGGAGAGATATTTGGGTCCCTGGGGTTGCTGCGCTTGGGACGGATTAAAGTTTGTCACTTAGGACTGGATGGGTGACATGAGTGGCTTGTTATAAAGTGACATTTTGCTGGGTGGCCCATAACTGTAATCCTAGCTACTCAGGAGACTGAGATCTGAGGACTGCAGTTCAAAGCCAACCCTGGCATGAAAGTCCATGAGACTCATCTCCAATTAACCACCAGAAAACTGGAAGTGGTTCTGTGGCTCAAAGAGAGCTAGCCTTGAGCTGAAGAACTCAGGGACAGCACCGAAGCCCAGAGCTCCATGACGCGCCCCCCCCTCCCCCCCAAAAGTGACATTGGTTGACTCTGTTGCTTTGTCTCTCAAGAATGACCACTTCCTTCCTCATTCTCTGGTTGGCAGACCCTTACCAGAAGCCAGTGTTCATGACATGTTTTCTAGCTATGAATAAACCACTTCTCTTTATGAGCATGCATTCATAGTTATTTCATTACAGCAACATATAATGGGCAAACTTCAATCAGAGCAGTATACGTCCCTCGTTTTTACTTTGGGGCTTGGCTCTGTCACTTGTTTGGACCAATGGAATGCTGGCAGACATGACGTAAACAGTGGCTTATGTGCGCCTGTTCATATAGGCCTCACCCTCCTGTCCTTTGGCAGTTGTCGTGCCAAGTCCCACGTCCTGGTTAGCTTGCTAAATCACTGGGAGCCAATTCCCACACAATTCATGAGAGCAAAAAGAATAATTATTTCTTAAGAAACTGAGTTTGCAAAGTGTCATAGTTGTGACACCAGATGTGAATGACCCATGTTGTTTTCCCAGTCCAGGCAATTTCATAAAGATTGACTTAACCTCCAAATTGCTTCCTGACTCACAAGACCAAAGACTTTGCGAAAGCTTCAGGGGCCCAGGCAACACAGAAAACAAACAGCAGAATGTGGAGGCCACCCCAATTCTTTCTAACTCCTCTATAGCATGGGCAAAAGGAGTTGGGGGAAATGGGAACACAACGTGCTTGGTTTCACAGCCAGGCCCAAAGCCCGTCTCATCCATAGTCATCCCCCAGACCACAGCAGGCAACATCATAAATCCAGGACTGTGACATCACAGGGTGACTCAGACAGGAGGTGGCAGGACAGGGAAGCCCTGTTGAGGGTGGGAGATGGGAGGGGGGCGCTTGGCTAGTTACAAAACCTCAGTCTAAATAGGGACAGGAGACAGTGATGGGCCATAGAACTGAGTGGTTTAAGACAAATAATAACTTGAAATGCATTTTGGAAAATATTTTCCCTAGTGTCTCACACCACTTTGTGGGAATGGGGAGTTGATCGAGAATCCAGGAGGGAAGAAAGGCAAGGTGGAGATGGGGCTCTTGCTCAGCAGGGTGTGATTTTGTAAAGTGCAGGCCCTACGATGTTTTTTGGGGAAAACTCTTACTCATCCTGTGTGATGCCTCCCCTATCCCGCTGCCCCTGCTCTCTTGTCCTTTGTTTTAGATACAGCCTGAGCCCCTCCACTTGACTTCCAATTGTTGTACCAACAGACGGTGTTTATTGAACACTGTTCTAAGCCCTTTATATCCTCCTGGACCAAATCTTAAGACATTCTAGTGGAAGACAGTCTTACGGTCCCTAGGATGCTAATGAAGTGGAGAATAGAGACCCAGAGACACAAGGCAAGAAGCTCATGTTTACACAGCAAGGAAGACGATGCTCCAAATCACTGTGCCGTGTGTATTCAGTTTTCTTTTGCACAGCACTGTGATGACAGGAATCTGTTACTAGATGAGATAACTCACATCAAACACTGAACTCACTACCAAGCACACTGGAGAGAGGCCAAAACCATCATTAGCCTATCAAGTGTATTAGTTCTATTTGCATTACGACAATGACATACACCAAGCAGGCTGGCTTTATAAAGGAAAAAAATGGTTTATTTTGCCTCCCAGTTCTGGCTCAAGGTCAAGGAACTCTATCTGGGGACAGTCATCTTGCTGGCAGAGTCCTGGGTGGCCACAGGGCATTGCAAGGCAAGACCAGGGAATGGTTGTGTCTATTTCCTTCTCCTTCAGCTTAATAAAGCCACCAAAATCCAATCATCAAAGCCCTACCCTGATAACTCTAGATAACCCCAATCTCTTCCAAAAGGCCTCATCTCTAAGCACTGCAGTTGGATCAAGTTTTCACTCTCAGATGAAATTTCAACACAGGAAGCCCTGGGGATTATTCCATCTCTATCCAACCCAGAGTACTACATATAATTGTATTGACATAAATCTTATTAATTTAGAGCAGCTTAGGGAAATCTTTCTGAAGGAAATATTTAGGTGTATGATTGAGACTGAAGGTGAAATCCTTGAGTTAGGGTCAAATTAGACCCAAGGCCTTATGAGTGGCAAGCTCTGCCCCCTTTAGGTTGGGGAGAAGAAACTGGTCATCTCAGCCAGTTTCAGGAGGATAGAAGATTAGAGATGAGAAGAATGCAAGGAAGGTCATTCAGTCTCTATATCTTGAGATGAGACCCTTTCTTGCATCGCTCCCAGGGCTCAGTGACTCAACCAAACATACTGCATTGCTGAGAGAGGGTTTTGTCTGTGGTAGGATCTGAAAGAAGAGGAAGAGCGGTAATATTTCGGGGGTGGAGGAGAAACCAGTCCCTCCAAGGCTGTAGGTTCAGGAAATGAGCCCATCAGAGATTACCAAGAAGGCCCAAGGAATTTCCCATTGACTCTAAAGACAGGAGGTCTGCAGCTGACATTGGGGCAAGTATGGCTGTTATTATCATGGTCCCCATCCACATTCCTGGCACACAGCATGCCTCTGGAAGGCCCAGAGGGATGACTCATTCATGTTCACTTCTCCAGGCCCAGCTCAGTCCTGGGAATTCAGCAGACACGAACTTCTCAAATGAATGGATGAAGAAGGTTGCAGTGAGAGTCATCAATGCCTGCTCCAATGATGTAGCCCTGCCATTTAGGCAGGGCTCTCAGTGTGGACCTCTCAGCCTGTCCTGTCTGTGACTGGCCCCATGTGACTCAGCCTGAATTAGGCTTGGGCCTTGTGGCTATCACCTCTCCATATACTTTGGCTGAGACATTTGAGCAGTTGTTCTCTCCTGGGCATAGTCATGTCCCCAGGGACATCTCTCCATGTCTTGGTTGTGGTTTCTGGGGGGAAGGCTGGTAGCATCTGGGTGAAGAGTCCAGATAGATCTCCAAGCATCCTACAATATGCCAGCCCATCCCACTATGTCAGAGAATTCGCCTGTCAAAAATGCCCATCACATTGTAGCGGGAGATCCTCTATTAGAGGGTCAAAGTCTAGTCTCATCTTGAAATTGAGAGCGTACATAAAGGCATTTAAGGGAATGGCTTGCAAACTGATTCTCTCACTTAAAAGACAGAGATGAGGGGCTGGGAGTTTGGCCTAGTGGTAGAATGCTTACCTAGCACGCAAGAAGACCCAGGTTCGATTCCTCAGTACCACATACAGAGAAAAAAGCCAGAAGTAGTGCTGTGGCTCAAATGGTAGAACTCTATTCTTGAGGAAAAAAAAACCCCAAGGACATTGCTCAAGCCCTGAGCCCAAGCCCAGGACTAGAAAACAAAAAAAAGACAGAGATGAGAAGCTTTGAGACAGTGCTCATCAAGAAGATTCATGTCAACATCTAGTTCCTTCAGAGATTGTTCCGTTTCTTCCTGGCTAGTTCCACCTCAACAGTATACATTTCATGCAGAACACACTGCCAGCTTGTCCCATGCCATGGCTGAGAAGAGACTTTGTTATCAGATGGAGTTCAGGTACCTGGAAGCCTGTGTTGTGTAAGTTATAAGGCCAAGTGTGGGGAGGCACAGGCTATGGCATGCTTCAGTCCTTGCCTGCGCAGGAATCTGGGATGAGAGAGCCTCTGTCCTAAGTGATGAATTTGCTTTAGTTTTCTTACATCCTGGGAAATTCATTTCGAGGAATGACACTATTGTGAATTGCGAATGATTCTATGGAACTAGGCAAGTGGGATCTGTACAAAAGTCAGGTTTCACGAATGGAAATCCTTTCTTGAGTAGCTCAAATTTAGGAAGCAAGCGGCTGCTTACTTTCCAGAATCCATACAATTAAAAAAAAAAAGAAATCTATTAAACACTAAAACCACCTCAGAGCAGGAAGTGATGTCAGGGATCATTTCACCAACCTCTTCATTTTACATGTGAGATAGTGAGGCCCCCAAGAGAGAAGACCCTGCCTTAGGATCACAATTGCACTGTGCTGCTTGCACGAAGGGGTGTGTGGGGTCAGGTGTCGGGGCGTTAAATGTTAAAGACATGGATTTTCCCCTCAAGTCTTCAGCTCAAGCTTCCCATGGAACATGAATCTGATTTTCAGAACCATCTCCAGCAATGGTGGTGTAATTGCTTTGCTGCTGGTGGAGGGGCAATATTGAAGCACACAGTAAACACACAGTTTGCCCTGTACACACAGGCACACATTTGTCATCCTTTCCCACAATGACTTAATGATTTCCATGTAACCAATATGTTGCAGCTGTTGGCTTCCTTCCTTTGGGCAGCTCAGAAAATCATCTGTTATCAAGTTGCCTTTCCATCCACCTTTGTTTTCCTTCATCTTCTCCCCTTTCTTACACAAAAAAGTAAGGGGGAGCTGAGGACCCCCCATCTTCTTCCCCATATCCCCTTAGGATTTCCTATCAACCTCAACATGTCACGTGAAAAAAATCCTGGCCCAATGACTTTATGAAATTGATTTGTTGCTCTCATTTTAAAAAATAAAGACTCTTTGAACTAAACAAAACTGACAAAGGTAAGACAAGAAGTGGGGAAAATTAAAGAAGAAAATGAGGTAAGAAGAAAACATTGGGGTCAGGGAACATCTATGAGGACCTAATTGATAATGTATTTTGGGGGAAAGTTCCTCACATGAGAATTTTAGCATATCCCTTCAAGGCAAAAAGCCTCTGGGCAGGGAATACAGGAGATGAAAGTTGGAGGTGAGGAAGTGGAAAGTAGGCTTTGGGAAGACACAGCATCAAGTAAATGAGGTCAGAAAAACTTCAATTGGTATGGATTCTGGATTCTGACTCTCCTTTGTTGGCATTGTGATTTTCCGGAAAATTGCTTAACCCCTCATCCACAATTTTCCATCTACAGTGTACATTTTCACAGAGTTGTGGAGACAAGGCTATAAATGAAGGAGTCTCCCTCCCTGTTTTCTTTCTAACCCTTTGAGTTTGGGCGGGATATGACAAAGTGTGTTCTGCAAACACACTGACTATGGTATCATAGGCATCAAGCCTTGATTTCAACTTCTTGCAAAGATGGACCGACGGCCTGCATCAGAAGCAGGAGACTTTTCTACCCCTGGCGGAGATGACTGAAGGCTCCCACACCCACACTAGCATGCAGGGTGTCTCCTGTAATGTCCACAGAAGAAAGCCAGGTGACAGCCACCAGGAGTGGACTGGACCTGCTTGCTAGCAACTTGCCACTTTCTCTTTCACCCCATCACATGGCAGGATGGGTGAGGAACCCGGGCTTTATAATGGTAGGACCCATTTCCAAGGCAATCAGTTTGGGGGACAGGATTTCAACACTTGTGTTTGGAGGAAACATACATGTTCATTCTACCAAAGCTTGTTCATGAATTCAGGATCCCGTTTGCCTTGGTAATGAGGTACCACTCTTCTGGCCTACTCCTTGAACACATTCAGGGCCTGACTTGGGTAAACGATGGCCTGTTTTACATGTTTGTCTTTGCATCTAGGTAGGGATGTCGCTTGGGGCTGGTTCTCACTGGCAGTGTGTACTCTGTGGAGGTTATGTAATAGTGCTCCCCTTAAGGCTGGATGGTAGAGAAGTTTGCGGGGGGAATAACTTAAGCCTTTGGCATCATCCTGGCACAGAGTTTGATCTTCAGTAAATATTTCTAGGCTCTTCCCTCTCCCACTTCCTGGCCTTTCCCTTTGCCTGAGTGAAGTGTTCACATCTTATTCATCCTGCATCTCCCACAATGCCTTGCAGAGAGTAAGTGCTTCAGACAATGTTCCATGTGAGGATGAAGGAAGGCTTGTGAGGTCCCTGAGACAGACTCAAGGACATGGAACCAGCTACAGGGGAGGAGGGAAGACAAAAACGGGGAGGAAGAGCTGAGCGAGGAGCTTTGCATCTTTACTCTTCACATAGTCCAAGGAAGGAAGGCGGATAAAGACTCTGGAGGGTGGGGACAACACGGAAGTCCTATGACTTCCCCAAGGAGAGCTGCTTCCTGGGAAGCAGCTAAGACCCAGTAGGGCCGCAGAGGAGCTTGTGATGGTGAGAGGGAGCAGTTGCACTGAAGCCTGATCCCCTAGTTATTGCCATGGCAGCAAGACACACATTTGTGTATTAAGTACCCATCACCTGCCTGGTCTTCTGCTTGAGGCTTAAGAGACTGGGGCAAGATTAAGATGTGGTACATACTCTAAGCAAGTCTTTGGCCACAATCTGCCCTTAACTTTGGCCAGCTGAATACGAACAGGAGGAATAATTTACATAAGGTACTCCTTTGACCTGTTGCCAGTAGCTACCATTAAATAAGCAAACCATGCCCAACCCAGTTTCTTTTGGAGCTTGCTTCTGCTAAGTGCCACAAGGAACAGAGGTTGTGAGAGGGACTTAGCTCAGTGTGTCCAGCAGGTGGCAGCATTCCAGCACATTCCCAATCCCACTGGGGCTACTGGGAAAGCACACCCCCTGTTGGCACCAGGACTCCTTACCTCTTCCAGAGGCCAGGCAAGGTACAGAACTTCCAGAAAGTCCTTGGGAGATGAAGGGGTTGGGCTGGTGGAGGAAAAAGAAAAAAAAAAAGGCACTCTATGTTGCCTTATTCAATCCAACAAATCTTTCCAGATGCCTTCCTGAAAGTTTCCCCTGCACCAAGTCTGCATTTATAATCTCCTCTGGGCCCTCCATCAGAACACTTGCCATATTGAATTGGCATCATTGGCCTGCCTGTTAATGTTTTTCTTACAGCTGGGACCACATGTATTTCCTTTGGAATCCCTGGGCCAGAGTGAGGATTAAAGCTCTTTGGTGAATGAATCAAGCTTATTCTGGAGGCACAACTTCCAGTAGACTGTTATTTAGGAAGCACACCTTGGTGAAGGGCATTTTGGACTATTCATACCCTTTTCCTCAAAGATTAAAAGTTGCAAAGATTAAAAGTTGCTGATCAGGATTCCCTAATGGGAGTGATTGGAGGAGAAACTAGAATCAGATTTACATCTAACTGTCCAAAAGACGTGTGGTCTTGTCTACATCAGTCTGAATAACACACGAAGAAGAGGAGAATCTAGATCTATTCCAACATGAGGCCTGGTGGAGAGAACTATCACTGACCATCTGGGGTTTATTTCAATTCCCTCTTCCCTGACCTAGGCATTCATTTTAGAATGTGACATGGTGCTTTCCATCACCTTCCATGCAGGCCTCTGCCATGCTTCCTAGTACCTCTACTTTGCTGTTGGAGGTCTGGCAGAGAGAAAAGCAGGCGAAGTTTCATGGAAGGGCCCCCAGGCTCCTCATACTGCCGCCCTGGCTGTCGCTTGCCCAGGGAACAAGTGAAGAGCCCCCTCTTGAAGGAAATGATTCAGAAACCACGATGGCCTGGCCGGCCGCCGTGACTCACAGCACATCAATGGGGGAATTGTCTGGGGAGCAGAGAATACCAAAGCCCTTCCCCCCTTCCTTCCTTTCTTTCCCTCTTTTTTTGCTTTCCTTTGGCTGCAATGAGCAACATCAGGACTGCCCAGAAACATGTGTTTCTCATCACTAGCTCAACAGTCACCTTGGAGAGAGAAAACAAGATGAAGAGGGACGAGGATAGGAGAGGACCTGTGGCACACAGGAGATGGGGGGTGGGGTGGCAAATCCCCATTTATCACCTCCTTCTCATCAACACCAGTAGCCTCAGAACATCTAGTCAAGAAGACAAGTTTGGATCTGGGAGAACAATCTCAAGTGTATCTCTTCAAATACCTCTGTCTACAGGCAACTGAGGCCCCAAGAGAGGATGCATATGGCTTGCACCTAGCAACAGTGTGTCATTGTAGATCTCAAAGCAGGATAAGCTGTGTGACCAAGGATGAACCATCTTTTGTTGAGAACAGTGGAAGATGAAGTCCTATCTATTTGGTTATAAATCTATTAATGGTTACTCTCTTTGTATTTGCTGGGTGTTCTGTCATCATCAGGGATGTTTGCAAAATCTAGAAAGTTCTCTACAGGTCTCATCTGATTTTTAAATTTTTATTCCAGAGAAGATGACATGGGGATCCTTTGCTTCAGGGTATCAACACTCCGATTTCTCCTACTTCTCCATGCAGCCCCCTGGCCCTGGAAAGTTTGAGTTCCACAGGAGTCTGTCCTAGGCTCTCTTCTTACTCATAGGTACATTCATGGTTTCATGGACTACCAGTTATGTCTGGACTCCAAATCTTTCCTGCGGCCCACTCGTCTCTCCTAAGCTACAGAAGTGAACTTCTAGTTGGTTCTCTTCATCTCCGAGGACACCCTGAATGGAACTCACCAGTTTGCTCCAACAGTATTTTGACTACTTCCATTTCACTGCCAAACAACCACGAACCAGCAGTGGAGTTAATGTTCCCAAACCACATGGAGTCTGGATTCTTATGGCTTTGGATGGCCCTAACTCCTAGTGATGCCAAGGAACCTTGATCAAGTTACTTAGCTTTCCGATTAGTTCATCTGGAGATAATGGAAATACCTACTTCCTAAAGGCTGTGGTTCGGAGGAAGTGAGTCAACACACAGGCACGAGTAGAATGCCTGGCTTGTATTGTAGGTGCTAATACTTTCATTCTACATGTCAGCCTCTTCGCCACGTGAGCCGTACTTCCAAACACAATCCTTACATGGCTTCAGGCCACCCTCCTCCTGATTTAGAATGACCTATATACAGCATGTTAGAGGTATAAATTCCTCCTTTCCTAAGGCATAAGCAGCACTCCCCTCTGCTCATCTGGGGACTGTGGAGTTTGTTATACTGTCTCCCACCTTTCTCAGCACTGCCCTCATTCTACTGAACCGTTGGTGCCAAGTTGGTGCCATCTTTTCATACATTGCTCTTTCTTTGAAGGCCTTTCTTTTCAGGGCAAGTTTTCCTCTAAGAAGACACCATCCCTGAATACTCTTCCCAAAGTCTAAGACTTATAAGGAGAACTTCCTGTGTCTCCATGGTTCAGTGAGTTTCCACAGGACACATTCTGTTTCTAATACTCAGCCATCTGACGTCTCCAGTGGACTTTGTAGTTTCTTTCTCATAGGAAAGACTCCTGGAGCACATGTTGTGTGTCAGGCACTGCGCTTGGTATGGAGTAATATGAGTGGATGAATTTTCTCTTCAGTATGTATTCTCTCTATAGACTGAGCTTCTTGGGGACCCAGTGGAGATGCTCAATGGCTGAACCAAATGTATGGAGATAGAAAAAGACCCCCTACTGCCCATAATCTAGGCATAGGGAAATGACTTGTTCTTATAGTAATATTCACTCTATGCATGTTTCATGATCACTTTATATATACTGTGTATTGTGCTAGGTGCTGGTGCCCCAACTGAACCAAATATCTTCCATTTTAAAATGGAAGATGAAGAAAACCAAGGTGGGGTACCTGTTACAATGGGGTTTGCAGAGGGAGACTGACAGCAGGACTGTCATCCTGAGGTATGGCCTGTGGAATTGTTTAGGACCCCGGCCAGCTCTCAGAAGGCCTCATGCTGATTTCAAGCTTTGTGGCCACCATCTTGATTCTTAATATACTCATTGTTGAACTTGTGTTCAAAACACAGTGCGTAATGATGGGTCAGTGGAGCATGTCCGTGAGCTAAGATACATGGTTATGACTGTTCTTTGCTACCTCATTCACATGTAGTTTCT
The DNA here is from genome assembly GCF_031878675.1 of Megascapheus bottae. NCBI lineage: Eukaryota > Metazoa > Chordata > Mammalia > Rodentia > Geomyidae > Megascapheus > Megascapheus bottae. The sequence continues at coordinate 86,399,023 of NC_143510.1, forward strand.
TGGGTGCCCTTGAATCCCAGTGGACCTGCTGTGCAGGAAGTTGGAAGTCAGCAGATCTCAGCAGCAGATCTCAGTTCATATAGGGTAAATGTGTTATACTTACCAGCTACACCTACAGAGGAGTGAGCAGGGAGCACTGGTAACTCCAAGAGCCATACTCTTGCTTCCCCAAGCTTGGCTTCTACAATGAAGAAACCTTCTCAACTTTCTTATAAGACATCAGTGTGTGTGTGTGTGTGTGTGTGTGTGTGTGTGTGTGTGTGTGTGTGTGTGTGTGTGTATGTGAATGCGTTTGTGTGTATATGTTTATGCATCAATATTGGGGTTAAACTCAGGCAGGGCCTATGTGCTGTCCCTTAGCTATTTTGCTCAAGGCTCTTACTCTACTACTTGAGCAATACCTCTACGTCTGGATTTTTGCTAGTTGACTGGAAATACAGTCTCACAAACTTCCTGCCTGTGCTAATTTTGAATCCTGATCCTCAGATCTTAGCATCCTAAGTAGCTAGAATTGTAGGCGTGAGCCACCAGCACTTAGTGTCTCCAACAACTTAAGCTGAAAATGATACAAAGGAAAGGCTGGGCAGTCATCACTCCTTTTCAGCCCTTCTTTACTCCACAGCCAGCATAAAGCAAAGACCAGTTGATGCACACATGTCAAGAAGTGAAATGCAAAGTGCTGTCTTCACTTTGTGCAACATTTCTACTCTTTCAGTGAGAAGGAAATATTCATGGCATGCATGAGCCAGGAAATCTGAACTGTGTAATTTTGTTGGTTCGGTTTAAGGTCCTTATATTGACATTGCACACTATAAAAGTAAATGGTAATATGCATATGAATAATATGACATTTTATATATTTATGTTAACTTCACAAGAACATTAAATGACCAATTAAAAAAAACACCATTAGAAGTTAAGAAAGTCTGTTTTGGGGACTGGGTATGGTGGCTCACACTTGTATGACAGAGATAAAAAAGGTCATGGTTTGGGCCGCGAGTTTGGCCTAGTGGTAGAGTGCTTGCCTAGCATGCGCAAAGACCTGGGTTCGATTCCTCGGTACCACATACATAGCAAAAAGCCAGAAGTGGTGCTGAGGCTCAAGTGGTAGAGCTCTTGCCTTGAGAAAGTCCAAGGACAGTGCTCAGGCCCTGAGCTCAAGTCCAGGACTGGCAAAAAAAGAGAAAGATCATAGTTTGAGATCAACCTTGACAAAAAGTTAAGGAGACTCCATCTCAATAAACAAGACAGCCTGGTATTGGACACCTGTAATTCAGCTACAAGGTGGGAGGTGAAGATAGAAGGATGGTGGTCCAGGCTGGTACTAGACAAAAAATATGAGACCCTTTGGAAACACAACTAAAATAAAAAGGACTGGGGGGAATAGATCAAATGATAGAATCCCTTCCTAGCAATCACAAACCCTACTGCTGACCAAAAATATAGAGAGATGGATAAATAGTCAGACAAACAAAATAGAGAGATTGATTAATAGAGTCAGACAAACAACAGATAGACAGATGCATTTGGATGAACACTTAGAATTTGTAAAGACACTCACAATTACCTCACCAGTAAACTCAGGAGGACAAATATGACTCACTGTTCACCAAATATATGTGTGTGTGTGTGTGTGTGTGTGTGTGTGTGTGTGTGTGCGCGCACGAGAGAGAGAGAGAGAGAGAGAGAGAGAGAGAGAGAGAGAGAGAGAGAGAGAGAGAGCGCACCAAATGTGCATGCTACACAGGGTCATTTTATACTGTAAAAAGTAGAAAAAGCAATGTATTTTAATAACCTTTTCCCCTTGGACTCTGAAAATGGGCCCTGAAAATTATACAGCTACTCCTGACCAAGAGACAGTGAAGAAGTCTTTGAACGGGAGGCTGAAGTCGGGAGTGTGGAAAGCCTCAGGGGTCCTCAGGTCCTTGCCTTCTACATTGCATGGGCAGAGGCTGACCCAAGGGCCTCATGAGGCTCAAGCAGATAAGCCAAGGCTGGAACATGGCCTGCTGGCACCGTGCCTCTCTAGTCTGGCCTTCCCCATTAGCTGTGTGCTCTTCCTTCTTCTAGGAAACCTCACTCCAGGGAGTGGAAATAGGGCTCCTTTTCATATTAAACCACACAGGTCAAACTTAGCAGGAGATCCACAGGCAAGTGATCCTCTGTCTGAGCCAGGGTCATATGGCCAGCACCACGGTCAGGACAGCGTGTCCATTCCCATCTTGCCCAATCTAAGGGTGGTATTTAAGCACTTACTCTTCAACACTCAGTTTCTAGAACCTTCTGCTCCTCCTTGTCACCTGCTGTGACAGGTGTCTCCCACTAGCTTGGTAATGCCCCGAGGATGATTCCTTTTCCTTTTCTGTCCACACTTCCATTAATGACCTCATTGAGTCCAGTGAGTGAAAAACATGCCTGTGTAGGTGACTCACCCATCTATATTCCTAGCCTGACCACTCCTGGCATTGTTTTGGCTGCTTGGACTTCACCGCATTGAAGTCCAAGTCGAAATTCCATATATGCTTTCTGCTCACTTGTGCAACCTGGTCCTTTTAGATGCTCCCCCATGCCCCATCTCCACCATCTCTGGTGTGGTCCTAACTTCTCATCCTCAATCCAGGGATGAACCCGATAGGGCCCGCCTTCAAATGACATCCAGAATCTGACATTTCTTCACGCCATTACTGTTTCTCCTTGGTCCAGGTCACTGTGTCTGGATTTTCTCAGTCACCTCTGGCCTATGATTATCATTTTGGCTCTGTCTCTGTTACCCAGGATGATCCATGCCCCCACTTTAAAGCATAGATCAGATGGTATCATCACCCTAAAACAGACAGCCAGCCAAGCTTCTGCACTTCCAGCTCCCAGGCGACAGGGCCTCTTAGACCTTGGCTCTCATTTGTCTTTCCTGTCCCCTCTCTTATTATGCCCCAGCCGCCTAACCTCCTCCTCCTCCTCTTCCTCAAGTCAACACTGACTTTCTAAAAAATTTATTTAAAAAGATATGTTGCGATTGTAAAGATGTTGTACAGAGGAGTTACGGTTATGTAAGTCAGATAGAGAGTATGTTTCTTTTGGATCAGCAACATGGACTCTTGACTCCAGCACATTTGTCACTTATTGCTTTCCCCTCTTTCTGGAATGCTCTTTGCCTCGACATTTATACAAATGTCACCTGCTCAGGACTCCCTTCCTGGTCGCCTCATTGAATCCCCCACCATGCACGTCACCACATTGATTCCCTGTCCTGTTGACAGTGGAATGTAGTTGTCTCTTCCCTCCTGACCCCTGGCTGCCAAAGCTGTAGAGTTCACTTTCAACACAGTGTCTAGCGAGAATCACCGCTGAATTGATTTGCCCTTTGTCCTGATGTTTCTGCGCTTTCCCTTCCTTTCCCCAAATCAGACAGACCCACATATAAGACAAAGGATATAGAAATCAAACAGTAACACAAAGGAATAAGCCAAGGGGGCCGGGGAGAGGAGAAGAGAACCACAATAAAGAAATCCTTTTGTTTCTGTTTCTTGGAATTCATTTTGATAAGCATTATTTTATATGGACCTACTTAAGGCTCTCTTTGGCTTCATGTTCTAGCCTCTATCTAGATTGTTCAGGGTTTGCATCTCTGAGTCACAAATCACGCTGTCCTTAAAGGTGTGACTTCAAAATGATCTCCTCTTGGAAACTTTCTCCTATCTTTCCTGGCCTTGCTAGACCTTCACTACCAGAAAGTTAAGAGGAATGCCAACAGAAGAGCCCTGTACCTGACCTCTCATCAATAGGAGGAAGAATACACAAGCAAGTCTGCAATGGTTTGGCTTTGCAAGGTAGTGTGGAAAGTGCCAACAAGCATGCCTTCAACCTGGCCATCCAACAATAGGAAACTGAACTGAAAGAAAGCATGACCAAACAGACAAGTATTTACACACTAAGACTTCGTGTCATTACTATAGTGTCATCAGAGGCTGCTCTAGAACATTGCAGTACTAAGACTACTTCTTAGACCAAGATATTTGTTCAATGAGGAAAAAAAAGACTAAACATCAAATAGTGTGCATAGCATTAGCCCATGGGCTTAAGGAAGGAAGAAAAGAAGGAAGGAGGGATAGAAGACAGGAAGAAAGGGAGGGAGACAGTGAGGGATAAAGGGAGGACAGCAGGGGGTGAAGAAAGAAGAAAGGAAAATTTTGTTCTGAAGTGTTAAAGTAATAAAAAAAATGCATCTGGGGAAAATTATCCTAGAAGACTTCATATCTGTTGTACAAGACAATAGAGAGCCCCCGACCTCACAAGGTGCCCTTCTTCTACTGGGAAAGACTCATGGCTTTTGTCTCGAGCTATGGAGAAAGTAACAGTGTGACAATATTTTGGTGCCACGTTGCCTGAGAAATGCCCTGTGTTTCACGAGCACTGGCACGCTGCTCTGCTGGGCTCCATTCCTTGGGCATAGCAGGCCTGTGCCCCCTTCTTGGGCCTTGCCTGGCACATGTGTTCATTGAAATGCGTTTTACAGGCTGCATCTGAACCCCCTGCCCTCATATTGGATTCAGTATGGATCCAGCATCTCTGGAAGCCTTAAAATGGCACAGGTTTGCCCTTGAATGTGCCACATTCAGCACAGTCCAGGAACACTGGAGACAGTGAGAAATGGGCATTTATAAGCACCCACTGCTGTTCCATGTCCCAGATGGGGTATCTTTCAAAATCTCAAAAACTTTATCAGCAGGATACCAATCTGTACCTGCAGATGAGAAAACTGAGTCATACAGAGGATAAGTGGTTTCCCACACTTGTAGATCTGAGATTTGAAACCAGGTTCTTGGATTTGAAGGTTGGACATTTAAATGACTTCAGTTTATTGCCTCCTAAAACTATGTGCTGAATGAATGATGAGAGGATCAGACCTGCCCTTATAAGGGTCTTGTCGAGATACATTTCTCTAGGGACATAGTATGTAGGAGGGGCTGAATCATTCATACTTTCTAGTTTGTCATTCCCAATAAGCCAGCAGGAGGGTACTAAAGGGATGACCAGGTACTCCTTCCAGAATTCTCCCCACAAATTCATCTGGCCCCAACCTACCAGGGAATGTCTTTGTATACCTGCACAAACTATCTAAATTGGAGTTATGGATAGTGGGTGTGGTTCAAAGCAGGACAGGGGCTAGGCTGGGAAGAGATGAGAGGGAACCGCCCATACTCCTCACAGGAGCAATACAGTAACAATGGCTGGCATTGTTTCCAATATTCACTCTACCCTTTCCCCTGGCAAAGGCACTTGTTGTGTATAATGGTGCACATGGCTTCCCAAGAGTAAAACTGTACTTCTCAGCCTCTCCTTTTAGTTTGTTAGGTTCCCTCCCTCCCCACAAAAAAGCCACGCAAATAAATTAACAAGGTCTTACTATGCAACCTAGGTAAGCCTTGAACTCATGATCCCTCTGCCCCTGACTCCTGAATGCTGGGATTAGAGGTGTGAAACACCCTGTATGGCTTCCAGAATGTTTTAATATATATATTTATAAAACTAGACATGGCCATACAACCATGTTCTTCTGGCAAGTAAGATTTCAGAGGAAATGTTTCATGACACTTCTGGGAAACTTCCTGAAGGAGGCACTGTCACACATCTTTCCCACTTTTCCATCCTTGTCTCCTTCCCACTGGCTGTGATGCAGATGGGATGGCTGAGGCAGGAGCAGGTCTCTGGAGCTGGGAGTGCAGGGAGAGCAGGCTCTGCACACTGCAGATAAGGACACAGAATGGAACCAAGGGAAGGCAGCTAGTTTAAAGGGGCATGAGTCCTGAGACTCCTTGGAAGACAACCATCCCATTCTTTGCTTGCTCTGGACTTCAGCATATAAGGAATGTGGCTCATGAATAGGGAATATCACTTTGCTATGTACATTGTCATGATTCCTTAGGAGGAATTCAGGATTATTAGTAAAGGTTTATTTTATCTCTTTCTGACATGATGCTGAGTTTTCTTGCTCCCAAGATAGAAGTTAGCATTAACTATAGCTTCCTCGTGTACATTGATTTTTTCTTTGAATAGTAAAATATAGTTCATAAAAAGGAGTACAGGCAAATTGGAATTTGTCTTGTTTGTTCATATGTCTTTGGGAGGGTAAGAAGAGACACAGAAATGAAGGGACAAAGCGTGAACAAATGCAGCAGTGGTGCTCAATGGGCACCATTTTGAAAATGAACTCTACAACTGGTAGGTGGAATGGGAGGGAAAAATTGGGAGAGAGCGAGGGAAGGTGACATTGTCACAAAGGAAATGTACTCTTTGTCTGACTCATGTAACTGTAAACCCCTCTGTTTTTAGTATTTTTCAAATGATGGTGATGATGAGTATGAAATAATAATAATGATGATAATAATAGAGAAAATTGGGAAGTGACTACCAGAAAGGTTGAGGAGATATGGTCACTGCTATACTCTGAGTTTGGGTTACTGGGAATCTTGACTAAAGTATGAAGGATAATGGACTGGTTCACAAAACTCATGGGAAAAAGACACTCAAGCAAGTCCATAGATTATTCTGTTTTTAATTTATTATTATTATTATTATTATTATTATTATTATTATATCCAGGGACTGGGATCCTAACAGGATCCTCTTTTCATTTTGGATTCAGATTTTGTTGCTATGGGCTGGCTTATTCTACATGGCAAATTGCACATCTTACAGCTTCTGCCACTGAGTATGGGTGACTCTCTCTCCTCTGTTGTCAGTATTCTCAGGGAAGAACTCTTTTTTTTTGCCAGTCCTGGGCTTGAGCTCAGGGCCTGAGCACTGTCCTTGGACTTTCTCAAGGCAAGAGCTCTACCACTTGAGCCTCAGCACCGCGTCCGGCTTTTTTCTATATATGTGGTACCGAGGAATCGAACCCGGGTCTCTGTGCATGCTAGGCAAGCACTCTACCACTAGGCCAAACTCCTGGCCCCTCAGGGAAGAACTCTTACTGGCTGGTTCATCTTGGTTTAGCTGATCTGGTCTCCCTGGACACCAGTCAGCCATTTCCAGGCAACATGCTATGCTGAAGCTCTGTTCTTGCAGAATGTGGCCCTTATGCAATGTCTATCAAATGAGCACCTGCTACTCGTTAAGTGAGTAATGAATGAGTAAAGAAAGAAGATAAGTGAGGAAGATGGGGTGTGGGAGGGAACTGGGGGTATGGGTGGTGCTGAGACAATTCTGTAACCAGTGGAAGAAGGCGTAGTATGCAGGGAGATTCTAGAAACTTCATTTCCAGCTGTTTAGGACATACCATCCTTCGGTGGGCTGTAGTTCCCACACCTATCGAGCACTGCCAAAGGGTACATGCCAGTTATCCTGAATGCAGAAGTTCTTAGGACACTGGCTGCCACACTGAGAAGCCTACTGGATCTTTTATTCCTATACACACACGTACTGATACACTCATGTGCTTATACAGACTCTCACTCCACGTTCCCACACAGACACTCTCAATTGTACTCTCACATGGACGTACACCTCTACCGACACTCTCACCCACACCTACCTGCTCCCATATGCTGACACATGTGAAATCCATCCTGCCACATACAGTCACACCTTCACACTGTCACACACTGTCACACACATTCACACATACTCACACACATTTGTTTATACATACATTTGGTACACACGAAGTGATGTTTGTCCTCCAGTTTGCTGGTGATCCCTCAACTGTCCTTATACATTCTACAAGTCTATCCAAATATATGTGTCCATCCTATCTATCTATCTATCATCTATCTATCTATCTATCTATCTATCTATCTATCTATCTATCTATCTGTATTTATGAGTCTATCACCTAATAATAATTTCACAAATATACAGATCACAAGTAAAATTATGTTAATTTTGTTTGTTTGGAGTTATTTTCTCAATTAACAGTTGTTAGCTTGATTAGAGGCATGGAAAGGGCTTTTCTCAAATGAAGGCTGGGGCCAGGCACCTCCTACCCCCGCTCTAGCAGGTGTGTGCTTCCAGCTCGACTGCTGCTTGGAGCCAAGGCAGCTCAGGCCTCTTTCGCTGGTTCCCCCATCCTCCAGAGGACACTGCACCCCTTTGCCTGGTGAGTGCCCAGATTCTCTGCCGCACAAAGCTGCGCTGTCTTGAGCTGGCTCCTTCCTGCGTGGGAACGCGGAGCCACTCTTAACAGCCTTTTCTTTCTCCACAGTCTGTGAGCTAGGGAGGCAGCCAGCTGGGTGGTTCCCACATTGAGAAACTGGGTGGGGCCTGGGGAGCCCTTTGGCCTTAGTCTAGGAGCCAGACCCAGCCCCTCCCTAGGAATTCCATAGAATGTAGAGATGGTGAGAGAAAGAGAGCTTTGTAGAGTGTCCCCTCCCATCAGGACAGGGATGGCTGGTCACTGCCATGGTTGTGGCAAAGTAGCTGCTATTTCTCAGCAGGGCTTGCACCTGGTAAGGTGGGGTGTGGCCCCCTTTGAGGGCCCCATGAAGGAAAACCAGACCAGGCTCTCCTACAGGGTGATGCACAAACACTAAAACAACACCCACCCCAGTTCCTCCTTTGGGAGGTAGTGTGCACTCAGAAACACAAGCAGCAAGGTTTTGGGGGTGTCGTGGGTGTGGATGTTCTCTGGAAAGAGGGGGCAATGGTCAGAAAAGCAGGTGCTCTGTGCAGAGCTGATAGGGAGACTGAGGGGTAGGCAAGCATATAGGGTGTTCCACTGGAAATAGAGCAGGCTTCTCCCTTTTCTGTCTCCTCCTATCTAGACAGATCCAGTAGGAGTGTTACCCACCCAACACAGCTGGGCAGGATGCTGCGCTGTGGGTTTCCATGCAAGTCATAGGCCATTTTGTCACAATACATGGAGGGCATGACCTGATCTCTCTTCCATGTTCTAGGTACAACCGATTTTCCCTCACCTCAAGAAGCTCACCATCCCAGGGGACCATGAGAACACCTGTACACCTATGCTCGTTGCTGCACGATTCACATTAGCCAAGTCACAGAAACAGCTCAGAGACCCTACAATAGATGAGTGGATCCCAAAACTGTGGTACCTCTACACAATGGGATTTTTTAAATATATTTTTATTGTAATTAATAAAAGGGTTACATGATATTTGCCAGACAGAAGGTGCATTAATTCACATACATTGATACCCTTTCACATGTCTTGGTACCCATTACCCTCCCCCCACCCACCACCTACTCCCCGTATTGGTTTTCCCCCCTTCCCTATCAAGTTTCAGATAACCAAATACAAATAAATTCAATATATCAGATAACAAAGTGAGATACTGTAACAATATGAGATACCCAAGGGACAGCAAAGGAGATGAGGGATAACATAGTACATTAAGGACAACAATCATTCATTATATGGCTTTTGTTTCAAAATCCTGGAGGTCCTTTCAATTAGCTTCATACTATATGGCCTTATGTATCAAGGTTTTGCTCTATTGCAGATCTCTGCTAGTAGAGCCCAAGGTTTCTACTGATTATGACAAATGAGGGAAACCATTAAGCCTAAGTTCCTTTGAGTCTGGCTTACTTCACTTAATATGATTTTTTTCTAAGTCTTTCCATTTCCTAACAAATGGGTCGATGTCATTCTTTCTGACAGCAGCATAGAATTCCATTGTGTACAAATACCACAACTTGTTGATCCACTCATCAACTGAGGGACATCTAGGTTGGTTCCATATCTTTGCTATGGTGAATAATGCTGCAATGAACATTGTTGTGCTAGTGGATTTAGTATGCCCTAGATTCTGGATGGTTGGTTGGAGTGCAAACTCATTCAACTACTATGGAAAGCAGTGTGGCAGTGCCTCAAAAGGCTAAACATAGAGCTCCCCTATGACCCAGCAATTCCACTACTTGGCATTTACACAATGGGATTTTATGCAGCCATTAGAAAGAAATGGATGGAAGTAGAACAAATCACAGTAAGTGAGGTATGCCTGGCTACTCTGGTGATGTCTATTCTGCAGGCTGTATGTCAGCCCCCCACCTCCACACCCACCCCTCCTGGATGGACACCAGAATTGCAGGCAGGGTGGGGACAGGGAAAGAGAAGATTCCAGCAGAGGCAAAGGTCCTGGTCCACAAGATAAACTATAGCTTGCCTAGGTGCCATCTGTGTTTCCCACTAAAATGTCCATATTGTGATGGTAACATTGTGTCCTCTTCTGTATCCAGCGATGCAAATAATACCTGATGCACAGTAGACTACAGTAAATACTTGTCACCTGGACAGATGATGGCAGCAATGAAGGGGCATCTGACGTGAAGTGAGTGGGAGGGGATGACATGTCACTAAACTGTCATAACTTGGATTTGGTTTTGTCATTCCTGTGTTAGTCAGCTTTCCCTCATGGTGACCTAAGATAAACAACCTAAAGGAGGAAAGGTTCATTTTTAGCTCATGACTTCTGAGTTTTCCATTCCAGGAAGGCTGGCTCCATGGCTTTCAGCCTGAGGTTAGGCACCACGTTATGGTTGTGTGAGAGACTGTGGCAAAGGAGGCTGCTTACCAGATGGCAGCCAGAAAGCAGAGAGAGCAAGCCAGGGGCAAAATATACCCTTGAAAGATTTGCCCCCAAGCATAGACCTTCCCTAACTGGGCCTCACATCTGAAGAGCTTGTTAAACTCTGAACTCATGAAGGGCTTCACCTTTTTATGAAGTTATGGGTCAGAATCCAATCACCTGTCAAGGCTCCACTTCTGAACACTATGGCATTGAGGATAAGGCTTCAACACATAGGTCTTTGCCAGACAGCTCATACCTGTGCCACACAGATTCCCTTTATCACAAAAAAGTGACTAGGATGACGGAGACAAGAAGGATGATGACAAATGTGTGCACATTTGAGTAGCTGAAAGACATACCCTGAGGAGGAATAGGAAACACAAACGATAACTCAACGATGACGTTCTCACTGTTATCATTAGTAACATTATCATCACTAGCTGTGGCCTAGACGTTCAGATATTTCATTTTGCTGCCCTATTGCAGTGACTTTTGGGCTAGATCCTGGTAGGAGTATGGTTTGACTCACACAGACAATGAGATTCAGAGACACAACAGAAGGCCCCCAGGTCCTACTGTGTGAGTATGTTGAGTTGGGAATGGGTCTGCCTGACTTTAAGCCTCCTTCCCCTTATTCTAAAGTCTCATTTTATGAGAAAAATATTGATTATGGGCACATAGAAAACCCATTCACTTTATCAGAAGTCCTTTAGGTTTTCTTTAAGGCCAGACTTGGCTAGAGAACTTAGCTGGCTGGATAGACAGTTAATGGGCAGTATTGTCTAATTGATTTGTTGATCTCTCTGTCTCTCTGTCTCTGTCTCTGTGTCTCTATCTCTCTGTCTCTGTCTCTCTCTCTCTCAAACACACACACACACACATACCACACACACACACACACACACACACACACACACACACACACACACAGAGGTATGGTCTCGTGCTTTTGCCTGCTGAGTTCTCTCCTGGGATCTCTGTGGCTGCTACACGGGGCTGTTGTCTAGCTGTCTGCTGACACATTATCCTCTGGGAGAGTGGCTGGTGCCTGCTGTGTCGTACCCATATTGGAGATGCCTGACATTATCAATGGGCTTTGTGCAGCTCAGCAGCCCCACCCGGCCCCCACAGCCTTGAACTTCTCTTGCATCCATGGCATCTCCTGCAGAAATGAGTCATCCCTTTGGGGAAAGATGATTATGGGACTGGAAGTCCAAGGTGACACAGTTTTGAATGTTCATCTAAACATTGGCTAAGAAGCCTGACAGATTCATCTGTCTTCTTTATGCTCTTTTTTTTCCCCCTTCTGACTGCAAACCTGATAAAAATTCTGCATGGGTAAGTGGTATGGTGGGAAGCGAGACTGCAGCCAGAGTCTGAAGGAAGGATGGGCAATCACCATCTCAGCTCCTGGAGTCCCAGGAGAGGCCTAGATGTGAAATCACAGCCTAGATGTCTTGCTTGCTTCTGTCTCCGGAGGAAATGGTAATCCCACACAGGCTAATAATGCCTGGTGGGTATTTCATGATGCCAATCAAATGAATGTCTCCCCAGAGAGCCCTCACAATCCTTGCCCTGTGGCACCCACATTAGAAGCAATGCTAGCTCTGGTCCTGGTTAAGGCAGCACCATGCCTTGCCTTGGAGAGAAATTTTGGGTGCCATGCATACTCCTAGCCCTTCTGGGTGTGTCACAGGTAATAGAAGCCAATGTTTTCCAGCAGCAAAGGGATTGGCTATTTGGAATTGCCGGCTAGCGGCAACAGGTCCCAGACAGCTTGGCACCGTTAAGATTTACCTGGATATTTGTCAGGGAAATGTCATCTTGTCCTTAGGAGTTTTTTTTCCCCTACCTGCACAAAAAGCCTGGAGGAGTCTATGAAGGGCTTTGTGCCAACCCAAAGTCTCAGTGTAGCCTCCATTCTCAGACACACAGCAATCACAACAGCTTCCATTTCTAAACACCACCCAGCCGCCAGGCTCTGCACTTCCAGAGCTATGTGATCTCATTTCACCGTCCTGCAGCTGTATGCAGGTGGGGATCAGCTGTACTTTTTCTAGGTGAGGAGGCTTGCTCAGAGGCTAGTAAATGTCAGAGCCACAATGACTCACGTGCTAGCCAGACTGCCTTCAAAAGCCTGTTTCTTTACAAATACATCTTGGACACATTTCTTATAGTAGGTACTACTATATGCTAATATCTCATCAGAGGATTGCAGAGTTGGATAACATTGGTATGACCCTCAAGATGCTTATGGAAAACCTCCATATATTCTGAAAAATCCTGTGGCAGAGATACAAGCATATGGAACTTGAGGCTATGGAGGACAAAGAGTGTTTGTCAATGGGTCAAGGGCTAGAAGCTTAAGATTTGTTTGTTTTTAACCAGTGCCCACCTGTAAACCTAGCTACTTAGAAAGCTGAGAACCGACAGTCACTGTTCAAAGCCAACCTGGGCAGGAAAGTCCATAAGATTTTTATCTTTAGTTAACCACCAAAAAGCTGGAGCTGTGGCTCAAGTGGTAGAGCACCAGTCGTGAGCAAAAAAGCTACAGGATAGTACTTAGACTCTGAGTTCAATTGTTTACCTATCGTAGAAAAGCACTCCCTATCAGATAGGTGGCTTGCAAATAGTTTCCACAGGACGTCTCTTTACTCTGTTTCTTTTGCAATGCAGATGGTTTAGTTTGATGTGGTCCTACTTATCAGTGTCTGCTTTCCTTGGCTCTGATTTTGATGCCCTCTGCAAGAAACCATTTCTGAGAGTAATGCCAAAGGAATCAAAGCAAACAATAGGATGGCAGGGGCATGTAGAGGCTCAGAACCCTACCTGGAGCCACACTTTTAGAAAATTTACTACAACATACACGTTCTTCCATGTAACACGTCCTGGGATTTGTTCTCAACTTTACCAGGACAGTATCTACATACAAAGCAAAAGCAAAAACAAAAACCCACCTAAAACATCACATAGCTCTTGTTGAAAGGGATGAAGGGCAGGGAATGGAAGAACGGGGGATGGGAGATGTTGCTCAGTGATTATGAAATGACAGTGATTATGAAATACAGAAGGGTAAGTTCAGGAGATATCCTTATATTTTCAGATATAAATGTAACTAGGTGCTTACCATGAATAATAAAGTTTCATGTCTTTAATTTTTTGTAAGAGGGTGGCTCTCACTTTAGGATTCTTACACAGGACAAGAGCACAAAGATATGATAGGATGTAAGATGACTTTTGGAGGTGGTGGTATGCTTATTGTCTGTATTGACTGTGATAGTAGCATACGTGTTTATGTATGTCCCAAACCATTGAATTGTATACGTTATAATGTTATACATTACTTGATTTTTTTCCCCATTCTTTTTTATTTTCTTTCCCTCTTTGGGCTTCCCACTTATGAGGCAAGTGTTCTACTACTTGAGCCACTCCACCAGGCTTTGTGCTCTGCTTATTTTTTGAGATAGGATTGAGATTTTTTTCCCAGGCTAGCAGCGACAGCTATCTTCTTATGTATGCTTCTTGCCATCGCTAAGCTGACAGGGTTGTACCACATATCCAGATTTCTCTGTTGATATGGAGGTCTTGGTTGCTTTTGTATTGTAGAGGCTAAGACATGCAGGTGCCAGGCTCTATAGGACCTTGGCTTTTGCTAGAAGATGGGCCACCTTTTTTCATATAAAAAGGTGAATTTATTGGGGAAATAGATGGTGAACTGACCAGCCAGGGGAAATAGATGGTGAACTGATTGGCCAGGGACACAGTGCAGACTCGGGAGCTGACACTGTGACCCTGAGCGGCTCTCACACTGGGTTTTTAAGGGCAAAACCCATGCAGTAGAACCTGGCCATACACAGGTGGCCAATGGGATAGTTACATACACAGAGGGACCATTGCCAGCTCCAGCCACACACAGGTAGCCAATAGGGTTACAGCCCAGTGTCTGAATTTACCTATCACCTTAGTTGGAGTTGGTGTGCAAATTGGGAAGGTCTCCACACAAAGCAGGCCCACCCCCACCCAAGCAGATATCCCTCCTCATGGGGAGTGGGGAGAAGGTCAAGGTTGCCCCTCCCATAAGGGCAAAGGTGGCTGGGCTGTACCATTGTCGACCTGACCTTCCACAATGGGGCGGGGAACTCTTAGGCATTCGGGATGGCGCCAGTCTCTGCTCCCCTTAACACTCCCTGCTACCAGATGGGCCACCCTTTGAGGATGCTACATATGACAGGCTCCAACGTTACATTGTAAAGGAGTCACTTGGTGGTTCTGTGGTAAGAATACAAACATGGTGGAAATCACCAAGAAAGGATACAAAGGGCTCAAGCTCCAAGGGAGGGCACAGCAGGAATGTAGCGTTAGGTAGGTTACAGATGGGTGATTCATCTTCCTCTAGGGAAGAAGGTTCTGGAAGCCAAGTAGGAAGGGGAATAGCATGTATAAAGCACCTACAGGAGCCAGGAGATTTGTGATCTTCATTAGCCCCAGCACTGAGATTGGACTTAGGTTGTTTTGTGGGACAGAGCGGAGTGCAAATTGGCTTTGAGAAGCAAGGAGAGAAGATCCCTGTTTTTTCAACTTCTGACCATTCTATGTGGGCGAATAACACCATTTTGTTCCAGTAGAGTGGGTGTCTGGACTTCAGGTACGCACAGATCCTTCTAGAAGCATGGAAAGAACAGCTCTCCTGGAGATGCCCCAGCAGATTCTCCTGTGTCCCCAAGTGCTGTCACTCAGTGACTGAAGTACCATAGCAAGGCCATCTGTGACACATCTATTAAGAAGGTACCTAAAACCAGCTAGCTGTTGTCATTTCCTGGAACAAGCCCAGCTGAGCCCTTGCTGACATCTCTATGAGGATCTTTTCCCTGAAGGCTTCATGGTCATCTAGACCTGAGGGGACATGTGGATGAGAGAGGGAACTGCAGGGAACCAAGAAGCCCAGCCAATGAGCTCATGGCAGAATGGCGATTCAGAGGAAGTGGTCACAGAAGTGAGCTAGCCTCTGTGGTTCCCATGGAGCCAGTCATGACTATGTGAACACCTTGATCCTTACCTGCTCAGCCACATAGACCTCGACGTCTTTCCCGTTCAGCTTTTACTCAAGACATTTCTTCTGACTGAATTAGTTCCCTATGGCTGCTGTCAGCTATATACTGCAGACTGGTGGCTTGAAACAGCAGGTGTTTACTGTCTCACAGTTCTAGAGGCTGAATTCTGACCTAAAAGGCCACCCTCTAAGGTCTGGAATGCTTTCTGTTCCTAAGCCCAAAGGTTTCTTTTTTGATTCACAGTTTTACTCATTCACCACAGGCGGTCTCTACGGGTGTCTTGTCCCATGGCTATCAGAATATACCACTAGGTCAGCCATGTGAGATCAGAGGTGTGACCCCAGCTTAACGAGACACATCAGCCATGACCCTAGCTTCAAAAAGGGTCTCAAATATCTATAACCAAACACTAGGGTGTCCACATACCTTCTTTGGTGGGGAGCACAGTTCAACCCCCCAAAATGCCTCCCTAGACTTTTTTCTTCAGTCTACATACATGCACAAAACAAGAGAACACTGTGGTTTCTGGAGAATTCTTAGGCTCTCAGAGAATGGATGGGTGCAAATCTCTCCACACTGCTGTTTGGAGGCTTAATTGGCCAGCCTTTTAGTCATTCCTCTTACCTTCTTAGACTTGGGTTTTCTGTCATTTTCTAAAGAGCTTATTTCTCCAGTTGCTTTCCACCATTACTGGGGTCTTTTCTAAATGAGACATCACACCATCATTAAACATCCCCTATAAGACTAACTCTTCATAGTGCAAAGCGTTCTGCTAAGCATTTTCTGTTGACCAGAGAAACTGGTTAGTTATGGTCCCTCTTGCTGAACTCTGGCCTAGCAAGCAGACTGTCCATTTGAACAAATGCCTTGGGCCTTTCATGAGTTAACTGATGTTTGTTTGACTTGTTGCTATACAAGTATGGACATGGATTCCTAGGCATCCAAACCAGTCTAAACCAGAACTCAGAAAATGAAGGTTCAGGATCCAGCTCTTTAATCACTAGCGATATCACTGCACATAAGTTCCTCGGGACTCTTTGATCCTCAGTTTCGTGGTCTGTAAATCAGGTCCACTGTGTCCTGCTCATTTTACCTCAAGATTTCAGGGAGGATGAGCAGAAATAGTGCAGAGTTGAGCAAAACATGACTCAAGTCCACATATGGATTCTGGGCCTCTTTTTTAAGTGTGTGTGTATGTATGAATCCCAGGGCTTGAACTGAGAGTTTGGACACTATCCCTAAGGATGTTCTGGATTTTTCTGAGTAGTTTATTAGAGATAAGAGTCTCACAGGCTTTCCTATCTGAGCTGGCTTTGAAATATGATCCTCAGATCTCAGCCATCTCAGCCTCCTGAGTAGCTAGGATTACACGTGTCAGCCACCGTGTCTGGCTGTCTCTCTTTTAAATGAATACAGTTTCACCAGAACAGCCACACTCTCTTGTTCACCTACCATCTACAGCTGTTTTTTTACACTAATACAGCGAAGTCGTGACTGAGATCTTATGACCAGTAAGCAAATGCTAACACTGTGTCCAGGGTATTTCCTATTCTGTTTCCTAGATGGTCTTTCCAGAAGAACTTTGAATGTAACCTCCGCTTGAAAGCATGCTCCAAAAATGAGCTGTATTTTTTGTTAACAGCAAGCCTTCCTCTGAGGTCCTACCCAGAAAGTTCTTACAGAGATTTTTCTACCATGCTAACCACCCAGGAATGGTCAAGTGTTGACAGGTGATTCAGATGGGAGAAAGCTGTTCAAAAATCTTCAAAATACGCCCTTCCTCAGACCTCTCCCACTTCAGAAAGTTATCCTAAGAAATAATCAGGGTTTGAGACATTCCAACAAATTTAAGAAAGGATGATGGAATGATGACATCAATCACTCAGCAAATGGTAGAGCTGTTCCAGATCTTGTTTTCAAAGGCATAGGAAAAGGCTCCCCATTATAACATGAGCCAAAAAAACACCATAAAAGAATACTATCATTTAGTATATCCCAATGTTACCAAGCAAGGCTGATGGAAAAGCATAGTCACACTTCATGGGGATTTTTATTTCTGGGTAGGTGGTGGAATTAATTTGCAAGAGGTATTTATAATACTACTTTATCTTTCAATGGCAAGAGGAATAGCTTGATAAATATTGATCAGATAAGCTTGAAAAGAGCCAATGATGTGAAGTTACCCTTCCTTTATTATCTAGAAAGAATGTGATCCTCTCCATGGATGCCAGACAGGCACTGGGCAGTGATTATGGCAAGAGGAAGCCTGGGTCTCACATTGTGACAGTCCTAAAGCAACTCCACAACTCCTTACCATGTGGAATCTGATGTAGACCCAAGGCCACATATCATCTATATGAAGTCTATGTGTGTGGGCACATAAGAAAGACACTCCTAGCTGGATGGGTATGGGTAGCTCATATCTGTAATCCTTGCTATTTAGGAGGCTGAGATCTGAAGATCACAGTTTGAAGCCAGCTTGGGCAGAAAAGTCCATAAGGTTCTGATCTCTAATCAACCCTCAGAAAAGCCTGAAGTAGAGCTCTGGCTCAAGTAGTACAGCACTAACTTTGAGTGAAAAAGCTAAAAGAGAAAGTGCTCTGGCCCTGAGTTCAAGCCCCAGTACTGGCTGGTACACACACACACACACACACACACACACACACACACACACACACGCACGATACTTGTAATCAGATTCTGGTTCTACCCTCCAGCCTCTGGGCCATCCAATGCCTGCTCTAAGACCACAAGAATTTAGAATTGAAAGGACTGTTCCATTTTGTCTGGCCCACCCTTTCCTCTTGATCTCAGGGTTGTGAAAGGCCACACAACTAAATTCCAGAAGAGCTAGAACTACAGACCAAGGCACTCACACCAGAACTAAGTTATTCTTGTTGTTGGTTTTTTTTTTCTTTTCTGTGCCCTCCTTTCCTTCCCCCTTTCTTCATCCCAAGGAATAAGTGGAACATCCCTTCAGGTGCATTGGCCTTTGCAAAAGCCACATAACCACTTCTGTCACTGTCCTGTCAGTGACACAGGCCCTGTCACTCCTTGCTTAAAATATTTATTGTTTTCCAAAACCTAGGACAAGTCCCACGGTGGTCAGGTCACTTTCCTTGATCAGGTGGTCCATTTGTCTTTCCCTTCCTCTGCCCTTGCAGCTCCTCTAACCTTCTGCTTTTCTGGATTTTCAAGGACATTACCCCTGTGATCCTGCCTTTCTGGAATTCTCTCTACATCAATCTCTTCCTTGTTAAAAAGTATTTCTAATTCCTTTTAAGTAGCTATATAAAGAAGTTTCCATTTCTGGACCGGGAGTTTGGCCTAGTGGTAGAGTACTTGCCTAGCATGTACAAAGACCCGGGTTTGATTCCTAGGTACCACACACATAGAAAAAGCCAGAAGTGGTGCTATGGCTCAATAGGTAGAGCACTAGCCTTAAGAAAGCCCAAGGACAATGCTCAGGCCCCGAGTTCAAGCTCTAGGACTGGGAAAAAAAGTTTCCATTTAACAAAGCAGTTTATGAATGCAATACCTTCTTTGATTAGTATCACCTCTTTTAACGTTCTTAGCCAATGAGCACAAGTATCAGGTTAAGAGATCCAATTCTGGTCTCAGATTAAAAACAACACCCATCTCTGCGCTATTCACAATAACCAATGGAAGCAACCCAGATGCCCCACTATAGATGCATGGATAAAAAAATGTGATATATATATATATGTATATATGTATATACACAATGGAATTCTACATAGCCACCAGACAAGATAAAATAATGGCATTCCCTGGGAAGTGGATGGAACTAGAGCAAATCATGTTAAGTGAGATAAGTCAAGACAAAAGGAACAAAAGGTCTTTTGATATATGTATATTAGATCCAAACAGTATAAAAGCGATGATTCAATATTTGGGCACCCAAGGTTATAGACATGGACTTGGAGATATAACCATAACTACATAGACATAAAAATCTATGATGGGATATATACTCTATAGACATAATGTTATAGTATATAAATTGATATGTATCTATGACACACAAACCCTCAGTTTAATTTTAATTATGTTCTAAAATCTATGTGTCAGTGATTGCATATAGAGAGTCCCTTCTTGAATACTTGTTTGTTAAACCTGACATTTGAAATATGATGTAAAAATCAGTGTTAATAAAATCTTAAAAAAAAACCTGACAACAACACCAACCAACAAAATGATCATTACTTCCTGTGGTAAATTCTTCTTCATTTTTTTTTTTGGTGGGTCACGGGGCTTGAACTCAGCCTGGGCACTGTCCCTGAGTGCTTTAATTCAAGGCTACCACCCTACCCCTGGGCCCCTGAGTGCTTTAATTCAAGGCTACCACCCTACCCCTGGGCCTGGGTGCTGTCCCTGAGCTCTACAGTTCAAGGCTACCACCCTACCCTTAAGGCAAGCCCCACTTCCATTTCTAGAGGTAATTGGAGATTAAGAGTCTCAGGTCCTTTTGGGCCCGGGCTGGCTTTGAACCTTGATCCTCAGATCTTAGTCTCCTGAGTAGGTAGGATTACAGGAGTGAGCCACGGTGCCCAGCTCCAGTGGTCAAGTCTAATGCATCATCCAAGATCTCAAAATGGTACCAGCCCATCCTGAATGCTCTGTAGTGGCTCACCAGGATTTTAGCCACGATTGTATCATCTTTTGTGAAGAATCCTTCTCTGGCCAGGTGGTTCTGAGACCTCCCTCATAGCAAATGGTACAGTCAGAACTCAATTGTGCACTGACCTGGTCTCCTCTTCATTGCCTCAGTGGGATTTTAGAAGGCCTCTGTCTCCCCAATGTATGTCAGAGTGCATCCTGCTATCTTCAAGTTTTGTTTAATAGTGCCAAATAAATTCTTATTGTTGCTGTTACTATGTGCCAGTCTTAGACAAACTCAGGGCCTGAGTGTTGTCCTTGAGTTGTGTGCTTTTTGGATTTTGGTTTTCTGCTCAAGACTGGCACTCTACCATTCAAATCACAGCTAGGGGAGAGCTACCTGTGCCCAGCTAATGTTTTTTGAAACCCTTATCAACAATAAAATCTAACAGTATCTTCGACCTCACTGCTGGGTTGGCTGTGTGACAGATGAGGAAATGGAAGGGTCACTGGTTCTGCAGCTCTGTGGTGTGTGAGAACATAAACATCCCACCTCCAGTCCCCCACATGGTGCCTGGTCCTGCTGGCAGAGTGGATGTTTCCTGCTTCAGAACTGATAAACATACATTTTTTTCAGAGAGTGGAGTCATGCCCTGGGGGGGGGGATGTTAACATCTGGAGAAAGAGAAATGTTTTCCCCTCGCTTTGTTAGCTGGCTCTGGGCAATCTGAAAACTCTTGATCCTCATTCCCTGCCACTGGGACATAATGACCTGCTTTCAATTCTTTTCAATTATAGGATTTCTGATAGGAATTTGGAAAACAACTTTTAAATCTCAAGGCTTGGCTGGTAGCTCATGTTTTATTTCCAAGACTCAATATTTCAGACTTTTCTTACCTACCCCTCCAAGAGCTCTATCCTTCTCTATTGCCCACATTGGGGTTTTCTAGCCAGGCTCAGTGCCTGATTTCCTTGCTGGCTCTGCCTGCCTCCCATGACAGGCTGCTTTCAATACTGGTGTCGAGGTTCACCTGAGCTGTTAGAATCCTCTGTCCCTCCTGTAATGACGCAGAAGTTTCAGCCAGATCCTTTCAACACTTCAGACATACTGTCCCCAGATAGCACTGTGTGTGTGTGTGTGTGTGTGTGTGTGTGTGTGTGTGTGTGTGTGTGTGTGTGTGTAGGTGTGTGTGTGTGTTCTCTTTGCCCTGGATCCCTGCACAGGTGAACTCTGGCAGACAGAAAATCATGTCCCCAGGAGGAGGACTAGAGTGGGGCATAAGGGAGAGTTCTTGTGAGGGCCCCCAAAAGCCAAGCCCTGAGACCTAAAAGGATTGGGATGCTGGATTGTCTCCTCTCAGAATGCTGAGTTACCTAAAATGGTTAAGCCATCCTGGCTTGATGGGAATTCAGATTTCTTTTTTTTCCATATATTTTTTAATTGTAATTAATAGAAGGGTTACATTATATTCACCAGATAGAAGGTGAATTACTTCACAAACATTGATACCTTCTCATGTCTTGGTCCCCATTTCCCTCCCCCCACCCCAGCCCCTCATCTTGTTTTCCCCCCTTCTCTATCCTATTTCAAATAACCAAATACGCATATATACAATATATCAAGGTGAAATACTGTAATAATATGGGAAGAACAAGAATCACATGATTGTCTCAATAGATGCAGAAAAGGCATTTAACAAGATCTAACACCCCTTTATGCTAAAAGCTCTGGAGAAACTAGGAATCCATGGAGCTTTCCTTAATATAATAAAGGTGGTGTATGACAAACCCACAGCTAACATTATACTTAATGGCGAAAAGCTAAAGCCATTTCCTCTAAAATCAGGAATGAGACAAGGATGCCCACTCTCTCCACTCCTCTTTAACATAGTATTAGAATTCCTAGCCAGAGCAATAAGGGAATTCAGATTTCTATCCTGAGTGAAGGCTAATTCCACCTCAAACTTTTTGGGAACTTGAGCCTAGACAAAAATCTATGTTAACTGTAAGTTATTTATTGCTTACACCTGCTTCTTAAGATAAAGACATTATCACTTGAGTAAGATTATACCACATGCTTGGTGCTTGTCACTTCACTTTCTGCACATATGCCCCCGTATCGACTCAAATAAACACCTTGTAAAATGGACCTGTGGCACTTGAAGCTGGCGGAAGACTTCAGGTCCCTTATACTCCAAGACTCAATTCCACCGTCTGGTATCTGTTATTGTCTTGTCCCCAGTTGCCTCGGGTTGTGACAAGTTCTGATCTCAGCAACAGATAGCTTACTTTATCTTTTTTTTTTGTGCAGTGGGAAGGCAGGTGAGGGCTTATACCTCTGCCCTCCAGCAAAGCAGAGAGAGGTGCCACAGGTTCAGCACTCTAGAGGCAGAGCCCCTGTGGTCTGATCACTTTCTCTGGCCTAGTGGGCAGATCTAGGTCTGACCTAGATCACTTTGACCTACAGGCCAGACTAGCAGGAAAGAACACAGTTAATCTGTTGTATTGCTTAGAGGATAATAACAAGGAAACAAAAAGCCTGCATACATTCAGTCATGTTTTTCTTTTTTTTTTCTCTTTTGAATGACTTCCATCTGATGTTGGTTGGATCTCTAGATGTAGAAGGTAGGGATAGAAAAGGCTTTACGTTTTGGGTAAGTACAGAAACCTCTTCCCCAACCATCCTCACATAATCTCAGGGCATCTCAGCAAAGCCAATGATGGTGCTGACCCGGATGTGGGGAAGTTGAAGGGAACCAGAAGAAAATGAGAATTATAGGAAAGAACTCTTGGCTTAAGTTGTCTCCAAACTTCTGGGAACTCAGCTTTGGTCTAGGAGGACAGAGGGAGACCAAGCAAAGACAGCAGAAAGAGAAGGACAAAGAGGAGGTGGAATGATCACTTGTTAAGATGCCCACAGTAAAGGCAGTCTGTACAAAACACCTGTAGGCACCCATATCATTCTCTACAAACTGCCCTTCACCTCTGGACTGCTGGGACAAGTTGCTTGCTCTTCCTTGGACTTCAGACCCTTGCCTGCAGCTGACTGGACCAGTGTTGGACTTGTGCTGGCCAATTGGGCTTTTCTCTTTTGAGAATTTTGAACGTCATCAGAAAAATTAGTGTGGCACATAGAAGCAATAGGGAAGTAATGTTTCTTTAGAGCTGTTGTGGCCATCTATTTTGCCACTGGGCTAAAACACAATAAAACTGGTTTGTGGAGGGAGATAGAGTGAAAAAGACATGGAGGCCAGAGCTTGTGATCTTTGAGTTCAGAAAGTGCTGCGAATGTCCTCTGTCTATTTCTCAGGCATTTGACAGCAGGGGGAGGGGGGGGAGACACAGTAGCCCTGAGGCCAGAAAACAAGCTGCACAGGAGGTGGTGCATAAAGACCTAAAATTTTACCCTGGATCCACCACCTTCTGGGACGGAGGGATAGGGAGTCCTTTGAATGTCCACGCAAATGTCCTTTGTTTATTCTACATTTATTTTATATTTCAGCTTGTCAATTAGCATACATATAGGCCCTGCACTGGGGCCTGGGCCATGGCCTCATGGTAGAGTGCTTGCTTAGCATGCATGAAGCCCTGGGTTCAATTCCTTGGTGCCATATACACAGAAAAACCCAGAAGAGAATTTTTCCAGTTGTGGCTCAAGTGGTAGAGCACTAGCCTTGAGAAAACCCAGAGACAGTGTCTAGGCCCTGAGTTTAAGCCCCAGGACAGGCAAAAAAATTGTAATATGACTGTTTTATCTATTCTGTTAACTAAAAAATAAGATTTCTCCAAAGAAATGACAAACAATTTCCTTAGAGGACTTCCAAAAATTTCTAGGTATAAGTAAATATACATAAGAATGTTTGTATAGAGAGTTAGTTATTTGGCTCAAATAGGTTATATAAAGCTATTTTTTGGCAGCCTGTAGTTTTCACTCACTAAACATCTCTGTTTTTATATTAAAAAAAAAGAAGCACACATTCCTGACATTATGCTTTATTGAATCTGTTTGGCCTAAAGCTGTCATTTTATCTTTTTATTTACAAACAAACCATCTATTTTGTTTTTATTTATTCCTATATTTTCACCACAATCCTTTTAAATTCTTTTGTTTAGTTTGTGAGACTCTTCTCCCCCTCTTCTCCCCTTCTAGAGGTTTGGAAAGTTTATAGTCTGTCTGCATTGGTTCCCCTACAAGTTTAAACAGTACTTATACATCTATTTCTGGATTTACCAATTTTATTCCCTATCCACAGGCTCTGCATAGAGGATAGCTGTAGGAATGGGGGGCACACATACCGCATCCTACCTCCTTTTCCCACCACTGTTGTCACTTAAGTGGGTTCTTTTCATGCAGTTGTGGTTTAGGATGTTTACATTGTTCTGTAACCATTATGCCCACAGATATTTATAAGCCTTAGCTTTGCATTTAAGTGGATATAATGTTTATTATCAACTCCTGCATTTTAGAACTTTTCCATTCCTTAAACTGATCATTTCGATATATTTTTTTGAGGAGGGAGGGACTAGTCTTCACGATCAAGTCCGTAGTCTTCTACTTCTGTTCCCAGTTGAACCTATGAATACCCTCTACTATTTTCTCTGAGTCTGTGTTGGTGCAGAATGTGCACACAGAGTGTGAAGTGTGATTTGGTCCCTCTAAGGCTCTTGTATTAGAGGCTAGGTGATATGACCTACAGAGAGATCTTTGGGCTATTGGGAGAGCCTTGATCTCTTCCTCTTTCTGTCTTCTCTTTTTTTGCTTCCTGGCTTGTGATGTAAGCAGTTTTCTATGCCACATGTTGTCTACCTACCATCACCATCTAGCACCTTCATCAGAGAACCAAAGCAGTGGATCTTCGGCTAGAACATCCCAAACTGTAAGACAACCCAAGACTTTGTCCTCCTTTTTAATTATCCCAGGTATTTCTGTATACTAATATGGAGGTGATGACTACAGTAAAAGTCTTTCATACCGGAAAGGCAATGAGGTTTGATGATGCACTTGTGCAGAATTTTGTGGCACTAAGAGATAAAGAGAAGTCGAAGGCCAGCTTGATTTTTCCCTTTAGAATGTTTCCTGATTTCATGGTGTGAATATTTCCCATCAAAAGTTCTATGACTATATTAAGGCCATTTTAAAAATTCTGTCAATTTAGGAATTTCTTTAACTTCAGAAAAGCTTTATTCTTTCTTTTCTCATGTCTTTGACTATGTTTCTATCCTGGTGTTTGATTCTTTTCTTCAGAAATACCCACATATACATATGTGAATGCCTTTATATTTCATATGTATGGCTTTCTCACTATTTTATTTCATTGTCTTATTTATTTCCAATTTTTAGTTTATTTCTATTATATAACCCTTTATTTTTCTTTTCTTAATTCTCAACTCCTTATATTATGACCAACTCTAGTCTCAAGGGAATAAATCCCATACCTTTTTTTGTGGGTCATAGGGCTTGAACTCAGCCTGGGCACTATCCCTGAGCTCTTCAACTCAAGGCTACCACCATACCCATGGGCTTGGGCATTGCCCCTGAGCTCTTCAGCGCAAGGCTATCATCTTACTTTTGAGCCAAGCCCCACTTCCCATTTTCTAGAGGTTAATTGGAGATAAGAGTCTCAGGTCCTCTGTGCCCAGGCTGGCTTTGAACCTTGATCCTCAGATCTCAGCATCCTGAGTAGCTAGGATTACAGGTGTGAGCTACTGCACTCAGCTCCCATACCTTAATGATGCTATTTTCCCTGTCTGTAATGTTTTTTTTATTTGGTTATTATTCACAATCTTTAGCACTCCTGCTGCCAGTGGCTTGTAATTCTACTCTGTAAAAGTTTTACTCTGGTCTGTTATCTTTTTTGGGGATATGTTGTAAGTCAGGTGGTTTTGACCACAGATTTGAGTTTACTGCCACAGAGTTCGTTACCAAAGATATTCTGACCCAGGAACACCTCTCCCTGGGAACTCAAGCATCTCCCAGGTCTGAAAGCAATTTAAGTCACAGGAATGTTCCTAGACTAGTCATTTATTACTTATGCATCTCTTTCAGGATAAGCTAGCAAGGCTGATTGCTGCTTTTCTCACTCAACCACCTCATGTCTAGTTTATGTATTTGGTTGGGATGGTTGCTTGGCTAGTACTCTACCACTTGAGCTACACTCCAGCTTAGCTTTTTGCTGGTTATTTTAGAGACAGAGTCTCAAATTTTTCTGGGCAAGGTGGCCTCTAACCTCCATACTCCAGATCACAGCCTCCTGAGTAGCTAAGATTACTAGCATGAGCCACTATTGCCTGTCTGGAAGAGTACTCTTACAGCCCCTGTGCTAGGGATTGCCTTTCTTTCCTTTAAAAGAAACAGTGGCACCTTACAATTGTGCAATGAGAGTAAGGAAGATCTTGGGCTAGAGTCATGGTTCAAGTGGTTGAGCACCTGCCTAACAAATGCAAGGCCTTGAGTTCGAACTCCAGTATTGCCCACTATCTCCTGAGAAATGTTAGCGTAAGGAAGATTTTTTTTAAGTTGGAAATAATCCTAGCTATCTATGTAGTATTCCCCTCATTCCTGTCTCTTTTTCTACCTTATAGAAACAAGTGAAGACTGGGTACCCCACTCTTCTGAGGACCTGCCTCATTTACCTCCATTATATCCAGCTGCAAAGGATCTTTTTTGTTTTACTAGCAAAGGAATCTAGCAACATGTATACATTTTCTTGTTAGCCCTCTCTGTAATCCAGACTTCACTGAATGTGCCAGAGAGCCTGTTTTACTCAGTACTCATATTTATGATTGTTACATTCTGTGACAACAACCTCACCTCGAAGTTTCAAGTGGCAGTTGTTAATGTCTTATTTGGGGTAAGAGGCTGGTGAAGATATTTCTGGTTGTCAGGTAGCTTGCAACACAGTGAGTCAGGGGTCTGAGTTTCTTGTACTTTGTAGAGATTTTGGAATTGCCTGAATCCAATAAGGGTTGGGGAAGAAGGAGAGAAAAAGAGGGAGTGGGAGAAGAACAGGAGGAGGAAGCTCACCTCTTAATCATTTAACCCAAAGTGACACAGATCATGTGTATTCCCATAAACAGACATAAAAATTAGTCACAAGGCTTGACTAAATGCAAAAGGGAGTTCTGGAAATACAATTCTTGACCAGGCATCTGTTCTCTACCCATTATTTTTAAAGGAAGATAAGATAAGAATGAGCTCTAGCGAGCACTTTATCAACACAATATCATGTGTATTTCCTAATCTTATTGAGGACAGAATTTTCTCATTCTTCATCATTTTAGTTGTTTCCAATGAGTTTCAGAGAAATTTGTAAAACAGTAAACATCCTTTCATACACTTCCAAATATGTCTTTTTACAAGAACGTCTGTGATTTTTTTTTGTAGATGGTAATCATGACTTAACAGTTCTACATTTTCCAGTATCCAGTGTGGTAGCTCATACTTGCAATATTAGCTATTTAGAAGGTACAAATTGGGAAGACTGTGGTTCCAGGCTAGCAAGGAAGATAGTCTATTGGACTTCATCTTAACAGTAATAAGCTGGGTATGGTGGTATATATTGTCATCCCTGGTAGGAAGGGGAAGTATAAAATGGGAGAATCAGAGTCCAGGCTACCCTGGGGATAAAGTAGGATTCTATCTCCAAAGTATATAATGATAATGATGGTGATGATGATGATGATAATAATAATAAATGAATATAAAAGAAAGATTGTCTGGAGTAGATTAGTAAAGGGAAAGGATAATGAAGGTTGAAGAGGAGGATTAAAATCTATTTCATGTATATGAAAAGATATGGAGGAGAAGACAGAAGGTATAGAAATTATGGAGGTATTGCAATTATTCAAAATACATCACCTGAATGTATGGAATTGCCACAATGAAATTTCTTCGTAGTCTTAATGTATGCTAATTTAAAAATAAATTTGAAAAAAAGGGAAAATAAAACAACCAGAGCTAAAAAAGGACTGGAGGCATGGCTTAAGTGCTAGAGTATCCTTTTAGCAAGTATGAAGCCATGATTTCAAACCTCAGTGCAAGCCACCCAAACCATAACCAAAGGCAAAACAGTAACAATGACAACAAAGACTAGGTGCTCATTATTTCTTGGAGAAATGAATGAATTCCTGTCCTGAATGGCTGAAAACTGTTCTTCCCCCTTCTTTGTATTCAGTTATCCTTTCTATTCTCCTCCCCACTTCTCAGGAGACAGGTAAGAGGAGGGATGTCCAGGACTGCCTTATTTTGTTCTCTTTGCCTAACTTGCTATTCCCACCATGGTCTAGCTCAGGCCCTTTATCCTTGAATCTTTGTACTGTTTTACCCTCTTCCTTGGCTCAGGGCTTGAATCTGGCCCAAGGCTCAGCAGGGTTCCTACAACCAAACCAAGTGGAAGAATGCACCTCCCTGAAGTTTGCCTGAAAGAGTTGATACAGGGAAAAAGAAAATCTGTGTCTCAGAGGATAGGATGCCAGGTGCTCTGCCTTTCTAGCTGGTGTTAGAAGTTGTGAACATTAACTAGATCCAGGGAATGTGGATCAGGCTTGGGCTTGACCAAGGCAAGACTCCTGACCAAGACTCCTGCTTTAAGTTCTGTGGCCTACATGGCCCATTGTGCTAAAAACACCTGACTATCCACTTTAGTAAAGTTGCAGTACCAAGGCAAGAGCATCCATAGATGAAGACTAGTCTAGAGAACAAATATAATGAACTGAAACTCAATAGGCCCATGTTGATATCCTGCGTGTTGTAGGGTCTTAGGTGAAAGACTTAACACTATTTGGGTTTCAGTTTCTTCATAACATTGAAACAATTACAATATCTATCATTCTGGGTTGTTAGGAGACTGAATTTAATCTAATCATGGTACAATATTTACTATTTGTTGATTAAACAAATGCTGAATATATGTGAAGTTTTTAACATGGAGCTTGGTACAGTCTAAGCAACAAACAGATAACTGGCTAACTTACTAATGATAGACTAAGATGCTAGGTTGATTGAAGTAATGAAGATGCCTACATCTGGTCTTGAAACAAAGAAGGTTTATTCCTTATGCTACTTGCTCACTGAGAGACAGAGGGAGATTCTGTTCCTTGTCATTCTTGGATTGATGGGATAGCCATCATTTGGAATGTATCAATCACTGTCCATTAAAAAAGTGATGCATATTTTTCCATTCTTCAGTTCTGTGTTTGGTCATGTGACTGATTCTGGCTGATGGAAAACAAGTAGAGACCTGAACAACCACTACACACTTCTAGAGTTCCTGTGGCTTCCAGGACATGCCTGAGCTAGCCTGCAGAAACAAGAGAGGCTCAGGGAACAGACACAAGAGTCTTCAGCTGCCCAGACAAGTCCATTCTATAACAGCTGACATCCAGCAGACCCCAGGCTGGTAACTAAAAACCACCAGGATCACAGAACCTGGAGCCTCACAAGAGCCTTACTGTCTCCAGATTCTTGAGCAATAAATACCTACTGTTAGATGTACGGGTTTGGGGGCTGGTTGTTCTATATCATCATTGTGGTAATAGTTAACGAATACACTGTGTTTTAGCCTGGAGATCTTCAGTACATGTGAGTCTGCATCTCTTCATATTTCTCAGGAAAAAAAAATCCACATGGTGGATTTTACTAAGCACTTTAAGAGAAGTATGGATGAGTTTGACAATGCATAACTATATGAATCTTCATTTTTCATGGCTTTTCCCCGTTGTCTCTTTAGCTGATGTGCCAACCAAGGCTTCCTGTCTACTCTTTCTTTTCACAGCACATAATTCTTTTTTAAATTTTTTTTATTGTCGGGGTAATGTAATAGAGGAGTTACAGTTACATTCACCAAGTACACAGCACATAATTCTAACCAGCTTATATTGTTTATCTTCTTCCTAAGATCCTTCAACATTTTTTTTGCACAGAACACTTCTTTTTTTATATATATTTTTATTGTAATTAATAAAAGGGTTACATGATATTTGCCATATAGAAGGTGCATTAATTCATATACTTTGATACCCTTTCACACTGCACAGAACACTTCTACGCCCATGTTCTTTTTAGAAAGTTCTTTTGTTTATGGAACCTACTCTTCTCAGTAGTTAGTGATTTGTAAGTAATAATAATAATAATAATAATAATAATAATAATACTGTCATTTTCTTTTATCATCAGAAAAGGCAGTGATGGCGCCTCATTAGTTCTGCTATCCATCATACCTAGTAAGTCTCCCAGATAATTTTAGGTGAACCACTAAAGACAGTTAGAATTATTTATTATTACAAGTAAAGTCTTAGAACATTTACACACTTCATATCACTTATTGTGAGTAACTGAAAGCCAACTAGAGAGTAAATATTTACTTTCTCTGTAGTTGGAGAAGATCTTAGGACATGACACTTCTGCAAATACTCAGCAACATGAGATGGGGAAAGTAGATAATGTGCTCCAGGACAGCAAAGTGGCATATTTCTTCTGTTTTATTTGTACAAGGTCACGAGTCATCATAGAGGCCCAAGCTCAGAAAACCAGGAAGGGTCAACTGGAGTCCAGCATCTGGATCTCTTAGTTTTCACCACACCAGACATTCATCCTTGGCATTATATGTTCTGAAAGTTGGCCTGGTTTTACACAAAGCTTGGCTCAGGGTCTCTAATGGCTCCATTGAGCTTGGCAGGGCACACTAACAGAACTGGCCCAGAGATTTCTAAGGCAACACCCAAACCCAGCAGTGGCCCCACTTCAGACCATTTCTCTTGGGGACCTTACCTGCTACAGAGATGGGTGTGACAGACTCAGAGATGGGTGTGACAGACTCCTGGCATGTGGACTGGAGTTGGTTCTGACAATCTAGACCCCTGCATAGTCTGCTGGACTCTCTTGAGCCAACACTTTCTGAGCTCAGTTTAGAAGGCAAAAGGTTGCCAATGGGTTGGGAGATTTAGCATTCCAACCCTGCTCTTTTAATCCCCTCTGCGCTGGAATGTTCCACTGTAGAGACAACAGAGCCTGCAGAGATACAAGGTATTGCCAAATGGGAAGAGTGGTGGAGACACAGCATTGGTGGGATTTAGGGTGGTAGTGTCAGGGTTGGGGATGGAATTAGGCTATACACTGACCCATGGGTAACCTTCAACAAGTTATATCCTCTCTTGGGACTTTATTATTTCATCTTTAAAGCAAATAAAGACAGACTAAAAATATATATGATTCATTTGAAGATAAAGATCTAAAGACACAAGAATAGTTTCAGTTGAAGTCCAAACTGGTAATTTTGGTTTTAATCTACTCTGCCTGTTTATTACCATTGCATAGATGCTATTCAAGCCCACTTTCAGGAAATAGGGTGTTGTATGGGGGGATATGAAGAGGGACAGATCACCCTTCAATGCAACTCTGGGATGGTAAGTACCTTGAGACAAGGCCCAGAACTCATCCTGCCCAGAATTCTTGTGAATCCAATAGATGGAACTACCTTTCAAGGTCAACTGGAACAGTGTTCTCAGTTATAGATGGAAAAAAAGAGGTCAGAGAAGAGAAAGTTATTTCTTAGTATTGTAATTGTACAATGAGTCTCAGGTCCAGAGCTCTAGTTCTCTGATCTCCAGAACAAAGCTCTTTCCAACAATTGAACTTTACTGACTAAAATTTCATCTAAGATCTCTAAATTCTAAGATTTTTATATGTTTCATCTCTCTCTCTCTCTTTTTAAAGTTTGGCTTTTCTCTTCTTTGAGGAACTTTCAGAGTTAAATCAGGAATTAACCATAGAGATGAAAAGAAAGTCTTTGGCTCATGTAATGCCAATGACATTCTAAAGATAGAATTATCCCTAAGGGATTCTGGACATTTCTCCCCAGCAGCCCACACTGGACAGCAGTGTCCCCATCATCCCTGTCTCAAGAAGGGAGATGGCCTCCTACGTAGTTGGTCCCCAGCTCCAGCTCCAGCTCTAGAATGGAACCTCTGAGTTGATACAGTTGAACTCTGTTATGCAAAGGGCCCTCTGCATAACTAATACATTAATGTGACACTTCCTTCTGAAACCAGAGGACCAAACAGTAACAATGCAACTGAAGGCAACTCTTAGACAAGTGAGGGTAATAAAGGGTTCAGAATAAGAAAGGTGGAGATACTGCTGCCCATGTCCCATTTCCCACTCACAGACACTCACTACACACATACCATGTGCCAGCCAATGTGCCTAGCACTTAGTCTACAAAGAGTAATGCATATCAAGCCAGCCCTCCAAGACCCCAGTTAAGGGAAGACAAACACTCACAGGGTTAATGCTTTGAGGCAATTATGTGAAGAGTGGTTAATCCATGCCCTCAAAATTCAAGCACAACATAGTGTGATTAACCGTTCATATCCCAGATTGCTCTATTAAGCCTCAATTAAGCAGCCCATGAAGCATGGACAGCCATGTATATCTTTTCAGGAACTTAACATCTTCCAAACAGAACTTGTGGTCTTTCACCCCAAATTTACACCATCACTACTCAGTTGCTTATTCTAGTAGTGGGAACCATCCTTGATAACCATCTGTGATCAATTGCAAGGTTCTATAAACTCTTAACTATATTCCAAACATTGCTTCTTAACTTCCCATCTTAACTGTGGGTTCCATGAATGCAAGTCAGATCATTTCTTGCTTCAGTAGATTCAGAATTGGCTTTATACTTCCACACCATTCCTCATGGAGTAGTTAGAAGGAATGGTACCGTATCATTTGTAAAAAAAAAAAAAAAAGGAAAGGCCTAGGAAAAATTAGGTAAAGTGAAGTAAGTCAGGTCCAGAAAGACAAAAATGTTTTCTCTTATATGTGGAAGCTAGATGTAGCTTATGAACTGATACATAAATATGGTGAGTGATATGTAAGTACATACAAATGAATTAACTCAAATATGGTAGATTTGAGGCAGAACTCAGTTTAATTCCTCAGAAAGCCAGGGCCAAAGCTCAGCAAAATAGAATACCAGGAAAGGGTGGTTGAAAGGGGTAGGGTGGAGTCAAGGAGAAAGGGGTAGATGAATGAAGAGGAAAGGGGTAGTATACAATCAAGAATCCAATGTATTTCCTACAAAATTAAGAAGAGTGAGGGAGAGGGTGGGTAGGAGAGGGATGGGTGAGAATGTTGAAAGGGTGACAACATATATTGTATTCATAAACTGCTGTGTTACATGGCAAATCCTTTGTACAACTAAAGATAATTTTAAAAGTTGAAAAATAGGTAAATCAAAATAAAAACCCATTATATATTGTACAAGTGAATAATCCATGGATATACTAGAAGAATGAGTTTGAAGAGGAATGCAATTGTAAGTATAAGATGATATTTGTGCAATGGGAAATGTGTTATGGGCTCAATAGAAGTTTCTCTGCTGAAAGGATTACTGAATTGGAAGCTGTAGCTATAGAAACCATCCAGTATAAAGCAAAAAAAAAAGGCAAATGAAAACACAAGTATTTCAGTGAACAGTGGAGCAATACCAAGTGTAATATATGTGTAAGGAAAACCAGAAGAAAACAAGGGAGTATAGAAAATCTGTTGAAAAGACTTAATGGGAAAAAATTCCCAAATTCCAAGGAAATTTTAAATCTAGGAATCTCAATGAGCCTTGAGCAAGAAAAATAACCACTAATAAAACTATTCTGTGGAAGATAAAATTAAATTGAAGATAACCAATGAGAAAAGGAAGATAATTGAAAAGTATTGGTAGAAAACAAAGGCACCTAAGTACAGAGGAAGAAAGACAAGACTGACAGCAGACTTCTGATCAGATACAATGCGGGCCAAGAGATAGTGGGATATGATTCTTAAGAGGGGAGCCAGAAGATGCTCCAATTCTAATTTTGTACTCAATACATTGTAAGCTGTTATAGTAGAACACATCTCCTCACATACTGACCAACAAAACTGTTTTTTTAAAAATATTTTTACTGGCTGGGAGTTTGGCCTAGTGGTTAAAGTGCTTGCCTAGCATGCATGAATACCTGGGTTTGATTCCTCGGTACCACATACATAGAAAAAAAGCCGGAAGTGGTGCTGAAGCTCAAGTGGTAGAGCTCTAGCCTTGAGAAAGTCCAAGGACAGTGCTCAGGCCCTGAGCTCAAGCCCAGGACTGGCAAAAAAAAATATTTTTACTGTAATTAATAAAAGGGTTACATGATATTTGCCAGATAGAAGGTGCATTAATTCACATACATTGATACCCTTTCACATGTCTTGGTCCCCATTACCCTCCCCCCAACCCCCCATCTTGTTTTCCCCTCTTCCCTATCCAATTTCAAATAACCAAATACAAATATATCCAATATATCAGATAACAAAGTGAGATACTGTAACAATATGAGATAACTAAGGGACAGCAAAAGAGATGAGAGATAACATAGTACATTAAGGACAACAATCATTCATTATATGGCTTTTGTTTCAATATCCTAGAGGTCCTTTCAATTAGCTTCATACTATATGGCCTTATGTATCAAGGTTTTGCTCTATTGCAAATCTCTGCTAGTAGAGCCCAAGGTTTCTACTGATTATGACAAATGAGGGAAATCATTGAGCCTAAGTTCCTTTGAGTCTGGCTTACTTCACTTAATATAATTTTTTTCTAAGTCTTTCCATTTCCTAACAAATGGGGCGATGTTGTTTTTCCTGACAGCAGCATAGAATTCCATTGTGTACAAATACCACATCTTGACAAAAGTATTTTTTAAAATTAAGGAAAAACAAAGACCTTCACATCCCTTCAAAAAGAGACAATTCATTGCCAGCAGACCTGTATTAAAAGAAATATAAAGGGGAGTTCTTTACTCAGCGAGGGGGATGCCAAGAAAGAGAAAAGAAAAATGGAGAGGAAACCAAGGGGACAAATGGTAGGGGTAGATGGAGGCGGGGCTTGTGAAGAAACACCTCCAAAGAGTTAACTGGCTTCATGAATCCACGCTCACCAAGTTGATCTAGAGCTCTTGACATCAAGGTGCTTTCTGTCCTTGCCCATCACACTCATCTCATCCCTCTGTGCTCCTCATCTCTTTTCCAGAAGAATTCTGCATCTTGCCCCACACTGCTTATGACCCCAACTCTCTCACCTTGACTGTGCTAGACCTTCACTTTCTCCCCCTCCACCACCCTGGGTCTCTGTTCTTCCCTAGACAATGGATATCTCTTCCTACCTTTGTGCCTCACTTCTTTCTCCACCATTCCAGAATGTTCCTTCATTTTTATGATGATCTCTTCCTGTGCTTGCCTGGGTGATGTCTTCCTTTCAACATGTATTGAATTTATTGTTGTTGTTGGTGGTCGTGGGGCTTGAACTCAGGGCCTGGGTGCTGTCCCTGAGCTTTTTCACTCAAGGCTAGCATTCTACCTCCATGAGCCACAGCACTACCTTTGGTTTGCTGGGGGTTAATTGGAGATAAGAGTTTCATGGACTTTCTTGTTCAGGTTGGCTTTGAACCAGGATACTCAAACCTTAGCTTCATGAGTAGCTAGGATGACAGACATGAGGCACTAGTGCCCAGATCTCTTGAATTTTGTGTGTGTGTGTCTGTGTGTGTGTCATGGAGCCTGAACTCGGCCTGGGTGCTATCTCTGAGCTCTTCAGCTTAAGGCTACTGTCCTACCCTTGAACCAAGCCCCACTTCCCATTTTCTAGAGGTTAATTGGAGGTAAGAGTCCTTTTGTGCATGGGCTGGCTTTGAACCTTGATCTTCAGATCTTAGCCTCCTGAGTAGCTAGGATTATAGGTGTGAGCCACCACGCCCAGCGCTCTCCTGAATTCTTAACATGAGCCTACATCACTCCCATCGTCATAACGACAATTGTGATGATGATAGATATGGATAAAAACCATGAAGGGTAATGAATGACACATGTGTAAAGATTCCCCGTCCCAGACTACTTCAAAGGATGCAAGTACAGAGGATTATGGTGGATGCTGTGGGCACTTGGCATGTGACTGACTAGGGACTCATGCTAGTGTAAGTGAGGACAAACCCAGGCATATGGAGGGAGATTAGTCATCTCTTTTACTCCTAGACCTCAGCTTGGAACCTCTAGCAATTCTGAGAAGCATGGGTCCCAACTCTCCTTTTCCCGAAACATTTCTTGCTCAGAGGCTCCCTGGCTTCCCCCTCAGCCATGCTGTCAATCCCCCCTTTTGCCTAGAGCCACTGTGAGAAGTCCAGGGTGTTCATCCTGAATGGACCGACCACGGTTTACTTTATGGATCTAGTGCTCACTTATCAATTTAAGTAAGCACTCTTTATGGAACCTGAGAAGAGCAGTGCCTGCTTCTAGAGGCTTCTGGGAGCACCATTTCAGGTAAGAATGGGGAGCACTTGGTGTGACATAGCTGACTTTCTCCCCTGGGTACCAGTTACATCCAAGAAGTAATGATTGCCCTGTGGTTTCCTGAGAATCAGGGGGACAATGTGTTAGGTACCTTCAGATACTAATAGCAGGCTCTGTCAATGTCCCTGGGCTGGTCACTTTACCTGTCAATACCTCAGTCTCTCATATGTAAAACAGGCATAACACCTGCTTCATAGGACCAATATGAGAATCAAGAGATGAGCAGAGCAGTAACTGGCCTGTGTTCTCACAGGAGGAGAAGCTGAAGTTTAGAATCACGATCCCTTCCTATGGCGTTCACATCTGCCAACTGAATTATTACGGCATATAAACAAGAGCCAATTATATGATTATTAATACTATTTACTAATAAGAGAGCATTAGCTATCATTTATGAAGCGTGTAATCCATAGCAGACAGTGGGTAGGCCCAGGATGGGGGTGGTTTGGGTGGTTGACACGGATGACAATGTGTATTTATCATGGCCATTGTTTGGAAATGCTAGTGTGTAAGGATAATGAAAACCAGCCCAGATTGTAGTTAGCTTTATAATCGTTTTAAAATCATCTACAGACCATGCAATTCCCTCTGGCCTGCTTCACCCAGTGGCCTGTACCCTCCTCTCTGGTGGCAGAATATGTAGTAGATAATTGAAAAAAAGACATTGGAACTGAGTGTCAGTGGCTCACACCTGTAACCCCACCTACTCAGAGCCTCAGATATAAGGAGGGTGCTTCAAATCCAGTGTGGGCAGGAAATTGCATGGGATTCTTATCTTCCATTAACCACCCAACAGTTAGAAGTAGAGCTATGGATCATATGGTAGAGTGCTACCTACCCTTCAGTGAAAAAGCTAAAGGGCATAAAGGGCCCTTGGTTCAAGTCCCAAGATTGGCTTGGGAAAAAAAAATCATTTATTTAAATGCTTATGCCATCCCATGTAGGAGGTACATGGTTACAAACAGGGAAACTGAGGTACAGCTGAAGGCATTTCCTAACACACAATTTTAAAACCATCCTTTAAAATTTTTTCTTTTTTTCATATATTTTTATTGTAATTAATAGAAGGGTTACATTATATTCACCAGATAGAAGATGCATTATTTCACATACATTGATACCCTTTCTCATGTCTTGGTCCCTATTTCCCTCCCCCCACCTCCACCCCTCATCTTGTTTTCCTCCCTTCCCTATCTGATTTCAAATAACCAAATACACATATATACAATATATCAGATAACCAGGTGAAATACTGTAACGATATGAGATAACCAAGGACAGCAAAAGAGATGAGAGATAACATAGTACATTAAGGGCAATAATCATTCATTATATGGCTTTTAAAAAGTTTTTAAATTTTATTTTCATTTTTTAAAAAATTTTATTGTAGGCTGGGAATTTGGCCTAGTGGTAGAGTGCTTGACTAGCACACACGAAGACCTGGGTTTGATTCCTCAGTACCACATACATAGAAAAAGCCGGAATTGGCTCTGTGGCTCAAGAGGTAGAGGTCTAGCCTTGAGAAAACCCAAGGACAGGGCTCAGGCCCTGTCCTTGCCTGTCAAGCCCAGGACTGGCAAAAAAAAAATTATTGTCAAGGTAATGTACAGAGTAAAACCAGCCTCTTTCCCTTCTGAGACTAAGGCAGTCTCTGGGGAAATAACAAGAAGCAGAGGCCTTCTTGAGCCCACAGGAATCCAGTCCACGGGGGAAGGAGGACTGGAACCATCTATGCCACAGAAGCAGCTTCTCTGACCAGGACTCTGTGCCCTGCTCTGACTATATCTTACTGGCCTCTTTCTTCTTCACCTCTTCTTTGCAAGGAGAGGCACCATGTCCTCCACACATGGTTGTTGGTAAAAGGAGGTCAATCATCACTTACATAGCCCCAAACAAGCCATTTTCTGGTGTAGGCCACTCGGCCAAGGATTACCCTATGCCGAAGGAATTTTACCACACAGTGCTCATGGGACCAATATGGCTGAGAGAAGTGCCTAGGCCCTGCTCCTCAGTGACAGGAAGTGGAGTCAGCTCCTGCCTGGTGGCAACAAGCCCAGGGTAAAAGTGCAGAGGAGCTGAGGTCTCTGGGCAGTGTGGCTCTGGCCACACTGTGGTCAGGCCCTTCTGGACACGTCCCAGCTGTGGCTTTGTTCTTCACCCTGGGGAAAATGGCCTTTTGCAGGCTTTACTGGGCTGCAAGACAGCAATATTCTGGATAATTCAGGCTCCAGTTCTCTTTGCCTTCATTCCAATTATTCAGGGTTATTGTGGGAATTCTGAAGAATTCTAAAGCACTGTATTAACCAGGAACTGAAAATAGGATCTGACTGCTGAACTGGTTGAATGTGGAATAAAACCTCAGTATGAATTTTCTAAAAATGAAATTCCAATGGAATCAGTCATTTTTGTTTTTTTTTAAACAAGACAAAACCTCAACCGGATCAGTTGGAACCTGAATCAAAACCACTCTGTGTTCTAAAATTAATGGACCAGAACGAAACTGGAAAATACAAACATTTTTTTGAATGTGAAAACACTATTTCGTCAAGCTTCTTGGAGGAGGATTTGTTTAATGGCTCTTTAAAAAGTGGGAAAATATCCAATTATGAAAATAATAATCACTCAGTACAAAACACTTTAATAAAACCAAAATAGTTTAGAGATGAATATGTTAGGGCTGACTTCAAACTGAGATCTACCAGATCTCATCCTCCAGAGTAGTTAGGCGTACCTGGCTACTGTGTGTGTATATTATCGTTCAATACAGGCTATGTAATTACCCTCCCACTTCTTCTTCTTTTTTTTCTTTTGGGTCAGTTGTGGGGTTTGAACTCTGGGCCTAGGCTCTATCCCTGAGCTCTTCAGCTCAAGGCTACTGCCCTACCCCTTGAATCACAGCACCACTTCCTGTTTTCTAGAAGTTAATTGTAGATAAGAGTCTCTTGTTCTTTAGGGTGTTTAGTACCCTAGATCCTCAGATCTCAACCTCTTGAGTAGCTAGGGTTACAGGTGTGAGCCACCGTGCCTGGCTATGTCTTTTTATTTGCTTACAACGACAATCTCACGAAAAAAGTTTCAGTTTAACATCTAGCATGTAATATTATTATTTTAAATTTATCCCAGCTTATTTCACTAATCAATTACTGATAGTTACTTGTATTGTTTTACATTTACAAGGAACTACTTCAAGGAGTAGTTCTGTTTGTGAACATTCGCATGTTGGGTTGTTTCATTATACTTTCAAAATGATCCTACATGGAAGGACCCACATGGTTGGTGGGTTGGTTTTTGCTTGTACCTTTTATAACTACTTCCAGGTTTATCGCCCTTTCAGAAAGGTTGAAGCAATTTTCCCTCATGCCACTGGTGAATGAAAAACACCAACCTCTCCATCCTTTGGAGTGTTACTCAGCTTTCTATGGCTGTAACAAAAGTACCTTCAGCAGGCTACTTATGAGGAAGAAGAGGTTCCTCAGCATACAGGGGTTCTTCATCGTGGCCACACCCCAGTGACAAAGAACCTCCTCTTCAAGATTCCACCACCTCTCCGTATTACCACCCTGGGGCCCCTTGTCCTCCCATGGCTCTGAGACGGATGGTTTTCCACACAGGGTACATGGTGACTAGATATTTTGCTTTTCTCAGTATGGAAGGAAGGTCTTCAGAGGGGAGGGTTTCCATTTGGAAACTAGGAAACTGCTAGGCAAAGCTGGGACAGGTTGGTGCCCTACACGGTGCATGCTAATTGCATGGCCAGGATTTTTATGAGTGCCCCACACATTCCAGGGCTGAGTTTTGCACAGCTGATTACACCAGGAGGCCACCTTGCTCCATGGTAGCTAATGACTTGGCACAAGAGGACGAGCAGAGCCAATCAGATTTCTTCTTGAGAGAATTTGTATGGGGAACAAGGAAATGAACTTATGAGTTACCAGTAGGAAATAAGTCTGGAAGTTCATTAACTAAAAGGTAGCCTGGAAGGTTCAGTTAGCCAGAGGCTAGCCTAAGAGATGGGGAGAAGAAAGTAGGAAAAAGGTAGAAAAAAAGGAGTGGGTAAAGAGACAGAGTGTGAAGGATCATACACTGAGTAATAAGGTTGTGTGTTTACACAGACAAGATCTTTCAGCATTCCTGTCCTTCCCTGGGTCTTTCTTGCTCCCCTTCTCTGAATTGTTGTATCTTCAAAATCACCAGTCCATATTCCTCTCCTTTCATTCACTTGCTATCATTTGAAGGAATCTTAGGTCCTTGCAAGCCAAGATGCCTGTCCCATCCCACACTCCTGGGTGATACCCATCATTATGTTCATCTCTGCGCACCTGCCTGACCAGCCAGGATAGACTTCCCATCTAATGTTGTTAGAACAGGCCTAAGTTGAACAATGCCAAATTTGAACATCTTGGAATCTCTTGCTTTCAGGAATTAGTCTGTGGGCCAATGGCCAAAAGGCCAAGGCCTGCTGGATCTTCGGTGAGGGTGTCTGGTACCTTTGCTTCCTGATCACAGATTGGCAACCTGCCTCTCTTTCCAGTACTGGCTCTGACCTTCTGATGGTTGTTACTGGGCTTCTTACCCTGCTGGGATTTTTTTTTGCCAGTCCTGGGCTTGAGCTCAGGGCCTGAGCACTGTCTTTGGGTTTTCTCAAGGCTAGAACTCTCCCACTTCAGTCACATCATCACTTCTGGCTTTTTTCTAGGTATGTGGTACCGAGGAATCGAACCCGTGCCTTTGTGCATGCTAGGCAAACACTCTACCACTAGGCCAAATTCCTGCCCCCCCCTGCTGGGCTTTTTAATCCTTGGTTGATAACCTTACCCAGATTAAACCCATCTATGCAGTCAAACTCTAATCAAGGCTGCTTCTGCATTCGGTCTTTCCTGGGCTGGAGGCCTCTTGACATTTGAATTTTAGGTTAAATAGCAGCTTAGAGAAGTGTACCTCTCCATGTACTCTGATTTCTTTTCTCTGTCTCACCAGATCTAACCACCTTGAAGCTTGGGTATGTCTTGCTTGCTGTATCCCTGGTGCCTACGGCAAGGTCTTGCATGTGAGCAGATGCTGACTGGCTGATGAACTAATGACAGAGAAGGAAGATTAGCAGCTCTGCCCTTTTATCACGGTCAGTGTGATGGGGATGATTGGTGAGACCCCTTTGCTGGCAAGACCCAGATGTGTGATTTGGGTTGTTTCTGAGGTAGTCTCTCAGTATCACTTCTGTGTATACAGCTCCCTGGTGGCTTCCTCTTGCACAGGGGTCTGCAGGGCTTGGCCTCTGTGATCTATTCAATGTCACTGCCCTCCCTTTGCCCCTTTCTCACTCAGTCTCAGTTCCACCCTTTGTACACATTGTTTCCTCTGTCTGGAATGTGCCTCCTCTCATTTTATCTACAGCCTAGCAGAACCCTAGGTGACCTTCTATCGATTTGTGTTCCCTGGGCCTGGGTTCTATCACTTCCTGTCACTGCCCTCACTATGTACCTGTACAACCACTATTCCCTACCTGTCAACCCCTTCTCCATCCATTTGAAACTTAAATCATGATCTCATCATTTTTATGTCCCCCAATCCAGAATACATAACTTGATAATCATCCACTGAATGCAGAGTAAACAAGTGAATGAGCTATGTTAAAATCAAAGCCACCTCTCAGCACTCAGCATTAACTGGGTCTATAATTCTGTACATCCAATGAACTCATTTACTCACCGAACAGTTTTGCAAACAAATCACCTTCACGGCTACATCAGGATTTCATATACTCATGAATAAGCACTGCATGCTCTGCAGATAATAATAATTTTGGTGACCCTTAAAGGCCAAAAAAGCATTTTTTTTCTGCTCACAGTGACTCATTCCATGCTCCATTAGGAAACATTCTTGCTTTACTTTGCCTGAAGTGAGTGAGTGAGTGTGTGTGTGTGTGTGTGTGTGTGTGTGTGTGTGTGTGTGTGTCTGTGTGCCCCAGCTTGTTGTTGAATACCTGGGGCCCTCCTTGGGTCACTCTGGCCCTCCTTTCCTAGGTGGGCTGAGGCTTTCTTTATTCAGATTTTCCAGCATGTTCTAGGGAACAGCTAGCTGTTTCAGGAAACACAAAAAATCCAACTTCAAAGGAATATGTACCACAGAAAATTAAATGCTGCTAGACAGTTGGAAGGATGCCTCGTCCACAATGGGCATAGGGAAAATAGGAAGAACTACATGGCCTGAAGCCACAGGTGGCCCCAGAAAATGTTCTCCCTGGCACATCTTCCCTTGAATGCACTGAGCTGAGAAAGTCAGCCTGTCCTTGGGGGAAAGCAGTCAAGTCCCAATTCATCCAAAAGTGTTTAGATTTTAGCTGAAATAATCTCTTTAAGACAATGGGGTCTGGGGTCCATCATGTTAAGTCAAAAAGATGCCACACACAGGAGCAAAGAGTGCCAGACTTCACGCAAGTGACCATGTGTGACTGTGCATGGATCACTTTCCCTCTGTAGGCCTTGGTCACTGTGGCGGTGGAAACTTCCCTAGATGGTATTTCAGGGCCTTTTCATGTCTACTTCAGTGGTTCCCAGTCCTGGAATTGCCTTGGGGAGTGAGGAGAGACCCAGGCACAGGATTTCTTTTTAACTTTTTTCTTTTTTTGGTACTGGAATTGAACTCCGGACATTGCACTTGCTAGGCAAGCATTTCACCACTGAGCTACATCCCAGCCCAGGAATTTTTGTTTTGAAAGGAGTTTAAAAGGTTCAGAAATGTGACAAATCCTGGAATGTCATCCTGCAGCAATGCTAACTAGAGGAAGATAGGACCATAGAACAGTTGTTATATTTGTGGCTCATAAATTAGCTAGATGTTAGAGGTGGTCTGTTTCAATGGCTGGCTTTGATTTTTATATAGCTCATCCATTATTTTTCATTCTTAATTCAATTAATAAGAATGACTAAGTATGTGATTTGGATTTAAGGATATAGAGATTATTTTCTATTCTTTTCTACAAGTGTCACTGGCAACTAGATTCTAAATATAGTTTGTGACTTACACTCCAATTGTTCAACATACAGTTGCCTAAACCCTTCTGCTGACATGGAAATCTGATGGAGACAGGCACTTGTGTTGCTATTTCCTAGCTGTGTAGAGTTTGGAAAGCATCTTTGATCCTTTGTTTCCTCATTTGTAGAGTGTGAGTAATGCTACATCTCTCCTCTGACACATGCAAGGTATCATTCCTAAAGGTATATGAGGTAATGTTCATAAATCA
This sequence comes from Megascapheus bottae, assembly GCF_031878675.1. Lineage (NCBI taxonomy): Eukaryota > Metazoa > Chordata > Mammalia > Rodentia > Geomyidae > Megascapheus > Megascapheus bottae. Next base: position 86,442,820 of record NC_143510.1, read on the forward strand.
CCCAACAACATGCCCGTAATAGATGCCTAGCTAATATTAGTTTCTCTCATTTTTCTTCCTTGATACTTAGTAAAGTCACTTTGCAGAGGACAACTTAAAGTATTCATTCTGTGAAACACTATTTCCTGATTAAAATACTTCCCAAATGATACAATTTAAAGGAATTTTCCTGGTCAAAAACATTAGGGAAGGTCTTCACACAATACTTTCCTATGGAGTTGGTCTTCAGCAAAGCAGTTGTCTGGAAACACAAAGACAAAGCCTAGTGCTTGCTGATTTCTATGGTATAAATATTTCTACCACAGCTAGGTTCAAGGTACCCTTGTTGCATCACTGAATAGTAAGAATACACTACAAAACAATGGTCATCCTCTGTGCTGGCTTGGAGCAAACCTACCTAGCTATACTTAGCAGATATTTGTCTACGGAAGCCTCTTAGAGAAAAAGTTACCACTCTCATCTTTAAAGAAGGAGACCAACAAAGGGGACCAATACGCAGGTGGTTGCAGGACCTCAGATGAGCTAGAACGAAGCAAAACATCGAGGCTCTGATCCTCTATGTAGATAATGGGCCACACCAGGGTTGTAGAGGGACACAGCTGGAGGGGTGGCTGCCAGCTGAGCTCTAGGCCAGGGGAGTATACAGGCACTTTGGGAGCAAATCAGACGAGAGAAAGCTATAGTGCAGGGCTAGAGTCTAAACAAATTAACTTGGACAATACAACGAGCACGGGCCTGGCTACCCTGTGCCCCTTTCCTCATATCTAATTTCCTGCAGATCTTCCTTGGAGAAGTTGAGACACCATCTCCATAGGGCCATGTTCCCCACTCCACTGGCTCACCTTTTCCTATCTGAGTTAGTGGGACACTGTCTGGGTGTATCCAGCTCTCTGACATGGGGCTGAATGCCGTATTTCTAGGATTCCTCAGATAGCTTCATTGATGGGTAGAGCCTTCTGAGGACTTCAGAGTTGAATTCTCTTGGGTGGAAGGTGTTGCTGGCATGCCACATAGAACCTGAATTTCATATTTGAGGAAAATGCCATTTCTCTACCCAGATGCCCTGCCAGTTTAGATGGCCTCAAGAAGTAGTAAAGAGATCTGTTGCGATGTGGGTAACACACACATACATACATGTTATGTGTATATATGTATATGTATAGATAGATATGTGTGTGTCTGTGTGTACACACACAGGTACACAATATAACATTTACCACTTGAGCCACTCTTAAGTATATATTTCACTGGCACCTCATGTGTTCACATTGTTAGGCAGCTATCACTACCATCTCTCTCTAGAGTGGCTACTTCTCTGAACACAAATCTTGGCACAGGGATGTATCAACTCTCCCATCTACTTCCCTTTCTGTTGTTTACTGACCATTATGGGTCACTAAACCTCATGACTTCACATACCTCCACTCATTTAAGCCTGATCTAAATCTAAAAGGCAACCATCTGTACTTTGCCTGGAAAGGAAACTGCCATTAAGATGGCTGAGCTAGCAAGCAGCAGACTAGAAGGTCCACTTGCCTATGCCAGTCCCTATGCTCACATGCATGACTTAAGTCTATTTGGGGGTCAGCCTCAGTAAGAAGAACAGACCACAGCTAGTGCAGTGGCTCACACCTGTAATCCTAGCTACTCAGGAGGCTGACATCTGAGGATCATGATTCAAAGCCTGCCCAGGCACTAAAGTCCGTGAGACTCTTATGCTCCAATTAATCACTAGAAAACTAGAAGTGGTGCTATAGCTCAAGGGGTAGGGTGGTAAGTCTTGAGTTGAAGAGCTCAGAGACAATGCCCAGGCCCAGTGGCAAGGTGGTAGCCTTGAGCTGAAGAGCTCAGGGACAGCTCCTAGGCCCAGAGTACAAGCCCCATGACGGACAAAAACAAAACAAAAACCGAACAGACCACCCTCTACCAACCCCAGCAGGCACCTTGAGGTTCTGGGGTGGACCAAGTTCCATCTCCCAGCTTCTGGGGGTCCAGTGCCTGTCATCACCTATCTCTCCCCTCATGAGATGAATGGGATCTCCCCTAGTAGGGGATATCTGGGGTAGCCAGACCATCCCAGGTGGTGAGGTTTTTGCATATGACAAGAAGGAGCTTGCCTCCTTCAGCTAGTCAGCTAGACACACTAAGGAAGGAGTGGGGACAGGCCTGGTGGGCACAGCCTCTGTGGTCAGTGGCTCTTTATTCTGGAGGTAGCCTGGGGGAGGGAGTGCTAAGGATGATGTCAGACCCGGGCCAGCTGAGGGCTGGAGCAGTGGAAGTCACTGGCAAGCCAAGGTCTTGGCAGAGATGGCTCTCTTTGTACTTAAAACCAGCCACCTCCAGCTCACAAGCATAGTCAAACCAGAGAGTGGGGACAGAGGTGAAGGATTCTTGGCTCTGCAGATACACATTTGGAATCTGACTGACAAGACCTGTCAAATGCCCTCCACTGGGGATCTGACTGAAATCAAAGCTCTGGTGTCTGTTTCTGTACTGAGCCCTGTCATGGCCTCACCCCTGGGGTGGCCTTGTCTTAAACTTTCCTGTTCCCGCATGCAGGCATGCGCATATTCATGTGCACTCAAAATGTTTAATAAGGAGGCTCTCTGTAGCTACTTCAGATCCAATCACATCAAGCCCAGACAGAGATCTGAGGCGACTAGCTTGCGTTGTTTCCTGTCAAATTCCTTAGCTTTCTTGGAATTAGACTCATAAGATTCATTTACACCGCCAGGATGTCTTTCCCAGCTGCAACAGGGTGGAGAAAAAGCGACTGGGCTGCAGGACTCCCTGGCTGGCTGGTAAACGATTACTACAGAGAGGCCTGGACTGGGAGTCCACACAATGGTGCCCCCACCTTCTTCCACAGCCCCTTATGATCTCTTCCTTGTTTCCCTGCCCTCTCTATCAGAGAAGCCCCAGATTCTACCTTACCAAGGCAGGCAGAATCTGCTACATCCACCATACTCTTCCAAAAAGGCCACACTGCCGAAGAAAATATGCTAGACTGCTTCTTTGAGCTGAGGGTGCTGCTGATGGGACCAGAGGTGGAAGCCTGTCCCAAGTAGCTAAACATTCACTGAGACAAAACCAAAGGAATGAAACCAACAAAGAAAAAGTGGATATTATACACAGACCCACAGTCAGTCAATCATATGTTGGTGTTATCAACTAAAGGCTATGAGATAACCCTTTGGTTTGTTCAAACAAAATTAAATCAAAGACAGGTACATTTTACAAGTTAGTGAAATTGACTCAAAACCAACTGGAAGTTCTAGAACTAAGAGATGCAATCATGGACTTTAAGCAATGCAAAGTGGCCTGATTTGAGTTTAGGCACTGCTGAAGATAGGATCAATGAGAGGAAAGCTAGGTGGATGAGAAACAGTGTGGCTGGTCACACCCTGGAGACCATGATTTCCTCATGGCAGGCAGTATTCCCATCCTATCATACTCCCCAGCCCCATCTGTCACCTTCACCCACCCTGTTGTCACTTACATAGGACTGACTAGCCAGTTCTTTCCAACATGTTCCATGCTAGTGTCTGCTCTGCTTACCATGCTGAAATAATTTCTATTCTTAAGGACAGTACAGGTATCACCTTCTCTGGGACCCTTCCACAGATGTCTCTTGTTTATTCACTCATTCCACTGTTAAGGTGAGGCAGAGGAAATCCTTAACATGGTTCCTAAAACCATGCATTCAAAATGATTAAATGTGCCTGTTTCTTCCTGAAGCATAAGACTTGACCCAAGGTAAGGACGTGTTTATTTTTTAAATCTCTACCCCAAACATAATGCCCAGCAAAGATTTAGGTGGTAAATCTATGAGGATGAATGCAAGAATCAAAGTCCTTTAAGGATCGTGGATTAGATAGGCATCTTACCAACCTTTCATTGAACCAGTTTAAGTGCACTTGAGACTTGGTGTTTAGTATTATAAGCTTTATTGGGAAGGGAATTTAACAGTACTGTTATGCTCACTGTTGTATCTCAAGTGCCCAATATATAATAAGTGTTCAAGACATGTAAGGAAAGTTGTCTTGGGTAATTTGAGTCCAGTAAAAATTGGACTTCAGGGAGGAAAGCAGATATCAAAGAAGAAGGATGAGGAAGAGAAAGAAGAGAAGGGGGAGGAGGAGAAGGAGGAGGAGGAAAAAAAGAGGAAGAGGAGGAAAAAGAGGAGGAAGAAGAGAAGACAAGAAAAGTTTTGAAGACTACCTTAGTGACAGCACTTTTGGACTTTAACCTTTTTGGTTTAAATCATAGCTATTTAAGCAAGGCAAGCTACCACTGTACCTGTCCTGGGGTATTTTTCTGTAAGTACAGACTTAACACCTTTTCACAGAATATAAGAAGTTGTCTTTCAACTTGGACTTATTGCTGTTTTTATCCAAGGCTTACTGCCTTAGTCTGTCCTGTCCTGGGTCAGGATTTGTTCAAGGTGGAGACTAGAGCCCAGGATTTCTGGACCTCCTTCTAGTGTTAGTTTCACTCTGGGATGGAGGGCATTTTTGGACTTCATGTTGCTCAGCACCACTGTGATCACTGGCCAGCTGAGAAAACAGAACTAGCATCTACAAACTAGGTATAGTGGCCATACAGCCAGTGGCCTTTTGGCTCTGTTAGTACAGCTGGCAACTTGGCAGAACCAGTATAAAGAAGCAACTGTCTGTATCAGTGCTGCCTATATGATTTCAAGGCATAAAGGGAGCTCAGCATGTCAGGAAGACTTCCTCCCTAGCCACTGAAACCACATATAAACTCTACCCTTACTATCATCTCACTTCCCAGTGAGCCCCCTTCTCTGTTGAGACACCATGTAGCTAGAGAGGAGACAGAAGAGGAAGGGCCCTTGTGCAAGTGCTCACATCCAGGTTCTCGAGGGCTTCATCTGCTTCCTGGGTTCCCAGAGCTGTGGCAGGAGCCAGAGAGTCTGTTTCTCATTAGCTGTATTTCTGCTGTGAAATGAAGTGCTCTTTGAACCTGCAGGAGCAGGAAAGCCATTTACACTCGAGAAGACAAGGACACCAGCCTTGCCAGCACATTCCTCTGGTTCCATTTGTCTCCTGGGTGGAGCTCTCCGCTGGCAGCTACTGCTGCCACCACCTCTGATGCAACTGGTAGGCAAAGGTCCTAGGGTGGATGAAGGAAGAGGGAAGGGATTTTGTCTTTCTCTCATGGGAGTGAGAGAAACACATTCCAACTGCAGTTACCTGCCACCTTTCTCTGCCCCCTTCTTTTACTGAATTCTCCCATCTCATGTGGCTTCGATAAAGGACCCCAAATCAGCCACCCACTCCTCTACCACTCCATCCAACCTTCCCTCCATGCATTCCACTACACCTCAATCTACCTACCCATCCACTCATCCATCTACTCATCTGCCCATTCATTATCCATTCACCTTACTACCCTTCACTCCATCCATCCAACATCTTACCACCCATCTACCCACCGATCCATCCATTTGCCATCTATTTACCTTACTGCCTGTTGACCAGTTTATCCACCTATCCATCCATTTGTCATCTGTTCACTCCACTATCCCCCACTCTCTCTACTCATCCATCTACCTATGCATCCATCTGTCATCTATTCACCTGACTATCTAACATTCAATCTATCCATCCACCTACTTATCCATTCATCCATCCACCCATTACTACCCACCAATCAATCTATCTACTCATGCTATTATTCATTCATCCAGACTTTTATTCCTCCATCCCAATGGGAACTTATAAGACTGTTCTGTCTCAAGGTTTTATTTTTCTAGTCCTGTGCTTGAGCTCAGGACCTGAGCACTGTCCTTGGACTTTCTCAAGCCTAGAGCTCTATCACTTGGGCTTCAGCACCACTTCCAGTTTTTTTTCTATATATGTGCTACCAAGGAATCAAACCCAGGTCTTTGTGTATGCTAGGCAAGCACTCTGCCACTAGGCCAAACTCCTGGCCCCAGTCTCAAGAGTTTTGATAATGATCATTATGCCAAACTATCCATTGATTCTGGGAGATAAGCAGCTTAGTTCAACTTGCCCCACTTGACTGATGGGAAAACTAAGGCTCCATAGACTTCTCCACAGTCACCTAGGACTTGTACTTAGACCCTCAGAGACCCAATCTATTGTACTCAGTAAGAAGCTGCCTTCCCCACATAAGTCATACCCTAAGTCAGCCAGCAGTGTGGGCTCAGGAATCAGGATGCATAAGTTCAACTGCCAATCTGGCCACTCACAGCATAGTTATCATGGACACATTATTTGCTCTGTTCTTGTCTGTGAAATGGAAAGAATAAAGGCTTATGTCAGAAGGTTATGAGGAACAGCAAAACACTGGGGGTAAAGCTCAGGGATAGAGCAAGTGCTTAGCACACATGAGTTTCTGAGTTACATCCTCAGCACTAAAGGCAAAGCAAAGCAAAATTTTAAAGGGAGATATATTTATAAAGTGCACAGAGGAATGAAGGAAGCTCTGTGTGTGTGTTAGCTACTGTTGTTATCACTACTTTAATAGACAAAAGAAAGATGTGTTGCCTCTGGCAACAAATGGAGAAACCGAGGCCCAGGGAAGGGCAGGAAAGGTGCCTCGTGGGCAGTAGAGTCTTTTAAGAATCTGGTTGGTGGAGGGCACTGAAGCCTGAAAGTCACCCCAACCAGATTGCTTTTCTTGCAGGAACCGGACTTCCATGTTCTCTCTAGCCTTAATTCATGTGGAATTTCTACTCTGGGCTCGGCTCCCAGGAGGAGACCCTCCACGCCTTTAGGAAAATAGCGTGGAGTCATTCAGCAAAACCTCAATCTAATGCTTTTAAGGAACTGGCATGTTGCAACAGGAAACTGTCCTCAGTGGAAACCACAGCAACAGCACAGGCTTGTAGCTGCTGGCTGTTGCCTGGACCCATGCCCAGGGCCCAGAGAAGGGGCAACTGTAGGCTGTGCCACATGAAGGGGACTCGGGAATCGGGTGCTAGTGTGACTGCCTGTCCATGGCCATGTGAAGTGATCACCCCATCCTGCAGGCATCTTTTAAGGTCAGTGGGGGTGGCCAGAGGGCCTACAAGTGTTACAAATTCAGGTAACAAAGCCTTTCTTTCTATGCAAAGCTCCAAATGCTGTATTTTCTAGAACTGAGGCCCAGAGAGGGGAAGCGACTAGTCCAAACCAGCCAGCAAGGCTCACAGTACAAGAGAAAAGCAGGTACATCTTCTCCCACATAATTGCTCTACTGCCTATCAGAAGATTCTTGACCGCCAGCTCATTCCTTGCCCACTCAGTCACACTTTCCAGACTTTGCCATTGGTTGAAGGTGTAGAAGCCCAGAAGAAAAGATTAGCATTCAATATAAACTCTGTGTTCTCTTAGGCAAGCTAACTAACCCCTCTGTGATCATTGTTATTTGCATATGTGTGTGGGTTCTCTCTCTCTCTCTCTCTCTCTCTCTCTCTCTCTCTCTCTCTCTCTCTCTCTCTCTCTTCGTTTAATACAATGGAAGATAGTAAGACTTCTATGTAGTAGGATTTCTGAGGGGATAAGTGTGATAATCAAAGAGAAGTTCTTAGTATAGCATCTGAAAAATAGGGCTTGACCTGAGAGCTGGGAGCTGTCTCTGAGCTTTTTTTTTTCTTTTCTGAAGGTTAGCACTCTATCACTTGAATCACAGGTCCATTTCTGGTTTTTAGGTGGTTAATTGGAGATCAGATCTCATGAACTGGGCTGGCTTTGAATTGTGATCTTCAGATCTCAGCCTCCTGAGTAGCTAGGATTATAGGCATGGACAACTGGCACTTGGCTAATATAACCATTATTTTAAAAAATATATTTTTTAAAAATATATTTTGAAAAAAAATCAACTTTAATATATTGTCTAAAATGCTATGAGAGAAGAAAATGAAATGGAGCCAGAATCTCTGGCCCAGGGAAGGTCCTGACCCTGGAGGTGACAGATCCTGTGAAGAGAAGGTGGGTAGAAAGCAAGTCACACCCCTATGCATATGCATCGATCGGAACCAGGCGCAGGAGCTCCTTCTCACAACACCTGGAGTTTTGCTGCTTTGTAGAATAGTGCCAGTGGAGCATGCCTTGATTCTCTCAAGTGAGGCACATCACACAGAGCCACCCCCATGTTCTGGTTTGTAATCTGGTCTCTTTGGTTCTTGCTGAGAAGCCAAAAGTGTCCATAGACAGAAATGGACTTGTTTTTTATGAACCATAGCTTCTCATCTCTACACCTAGTAATCCCGACCATCGCCCACCTCACCCCACTGACCCTGCCCTGTGGTTACATCTGGATATCCAGAACCTGTAACTAGGCTTCCTTTTATGTCCAAAGGGACTTTGCAGCCATGGTTAAGAGATCAGAAATCTCAATGAGAGGCCCAGAGTCACCCCTGTTACCTTCATAAGAGGGAGGCAGGAAGACAAGAGTCAGAGAAGGCGATGTGAGGTGTAGGAGTGAAAGTAGATGCAAGGGTGGTTGGAGGAGGCCATGAACTAAGAAATGTGGGAGTCCTCTGGGAAGCTAGAAAAAAACAAGGGGTTGATTTCTCCCTACAGACTCCAGAAGAATCCAGCCCTGCTGATGGTTGGTGTTGTTTTAAGCTCCTGAGCATTTGGAAGAACTTTTGTTACAGCGACGAGAAGAAACTCATATATTTAGTCAATGTTTTGTCTGGCTGATTTCACACTTACTTTGGTCACCTCATTCCTATCTTTTGGTGGGTGTTCTTTGAATTGGATTTTGAGCAGCACTACCACTGAAATATGAAAAACGTCATGTGTGTTTTCTTAAAAAGTCTTCTATGTGTTGGGTGCCAGTGGGCCCATGCCTGTAATCCTAGCTACTCAGAAAGGTGAGCCAGCCCAGGCAGGAAAGTCTGTGAGACTCTCATGTCCAATGAACTACCAAATAAAGAAGGAAGTGGAGCTACACCTCAAGTGGTACAGCATTAGCCTTGAGCACAAAGGTTAAGGAACAGTACCCAGGCCCTGAGTTAAAGCCCAGAACCAACACACACACACACACACACACACACACACACACACACACATACACACACACACACTCTTCTCCATATCCCCAACACCAACCTCTTTTGTTCACCTTTTATTGAAGGTCTTGTAAAACACAGGATTGTGTCCAAGTGCATCCTGTGAGCTCTTGCCTCCATATTTCCTATCAAATACTTGACAAAATCTGGATTTCTCATTAATAATCCATCTTCCAGGGTTGAAGGTTACCCTGGGGTTAGCCAAGCCCTGTGTGTGTTGGTCACACCCATTTGGCAGAGAAAACGCTTTCAGGAGGCGAGTACACACAGAGGATATCTGCAGTAATGTCCTCTGTGAGGACATCCAGGTGAGGGAGGCCTATGAAGAAGACTATGCCCTGGGACTGATGATTGAAGTTACTGGTGAACTCAGAAGAGCTGGGGAAGCAGGGGTAGGGCTCCCTGATCCTATCCAGTGCTTCTCTATCTGGTTGGTCCCCTGGGTAGCCCTATTTTCTTTGTAGTTCTCACCTCCTTGGTTGTGGTCTTCATTTATGCAGCTACCTATTTGTGAACTGTTGCCCAGGTCCCCAGCCAGAATGTCAGCTATGAATCTCCAGGTATCTCCCAGTCCTCAATATCCCTGACCTATGCTCTGATGTGAAGTGGATTTTCAAAAATGAATGAATGGTCTGGCACCAGTGGAGCACGCCTGAAATCCCAGCCTCTCATAAAGCTGAGATCTGAGGATTGCAGTTCAAAGCCAGTCTAGGTGGGGAAGTCCTTATCTCCAACGAACCACCTTCACAAAAAGCCAGACGTGGAGTTGTAGCTCAAGTGACAGAGTATCATCTTTGAGCAATAAACCTCAGGGACAATAACCAGGCCCTGAGTTCAAACCTCAATACTGGAAGAAGCAGAAGAATAAGAAGGAGGAGAAGGAGGAGGAAGAGGAGGAGGAGGAGGAAGAGGAGGAGGAAGAGGAGGAGGAAGAAGAGGAGGAGGTGTGGTAGAGGAGATAGAGAAAGAGGAGGAAGAGGAGATAGAGGAGGAGGAAGAGGAGGTAGAGGAGACAGAGGAGGAGCAGGAAGAAGAGGAGGAGAAGAAGGAAGGAAGGAAGGAAGGGAGGGAGGGAGGGAGGGAGGGAGGGAGGAAGGAAGGAAGGAAGGAAGGAAGGAAGGAAGGAAGGAAGGAAGGAAGGGAGGAAGGAAAAAGAATAGAAGAATGGAAGAAAGCAAGTGAATAGGAAAATGAGTAAGTGAATGAATGTGATGCTTTTGGCTTGGGGGGCAGAAATTTGGTGGGAAATTGACCCCAGGCAGCTAAGATGGTGGATGGACATGACAAGTGAAAAGCAGAGACAGTGACATATAAAGGGGTGGGGTGCTGAGAGCTATGCATAGTTACACCTAGCAGCCAGTTTTGTAGTATCTTTTGGGGACCCTCTGAAAGCACTGGGGGCTACCCTGAAGGGGACTGAAATCCTAAGCCAGCAGTCACTGTATTATTAAGAATTTGGATGCGTGTACAAACATTTCCTCTTTTAGTAAATTAACACGGTTCAAGGTTGTCTCCACAATGACATCACTCCTGCTGACTGGCAATCCAAATTACTTTCTTGAGCAGGAGGAAAGAGATTGAATTTCTAGCATGAGCTAGAAATTCAGTGGGCAGGTGCAGTTCCATCCATTTTGAGTGTGCTACGGAGAGGTGGGTGTTGAATACCTGAATCCCTTTTCCACCTACCCTGGGCAAGTTGTATCAGAGGTTTGAGTGTCAGTTTCTACTTTTCTCTTCTCTGAAATGAGAGTGATTAACAACAACTCTGACTAGGGACTAGTGGCTCATGCCTGTAATCCTAGCTACTCAGGAGGCTGAGATCTGAGAATCACCAGCCCAGGCAGAAAAGTCCCCGTGAGACTCTTATTTCCAATTAACCACTCAAAAAACTGGTAGTGGTGCTGTGGCGCAAAGTGGTAGAGTGCTAGCCTTGAGCAAAAGAGTTCAGGGACAGCACCCAGGCCTGATGACAACAACAACAACAACAACAACAACAACAACAACAACAACAGAATCTGTAAGATTATTGTAAACCTTGGAAGAACCAAGAACCTAATAGGGATCCCTGGACATAGAGAATGATTGCTTTTCATGATAATGGAGCTAATGATTATGATGCAGGTGATGCTGTTAAAAGGTTAAACTGCTCATGGGGGTGATACCAAGATTGCACTGGCTCCATACTGTACCTACCAACACATAGTAACAGTCCTTATAATCACAGCACAGGAGCAAACATGATTGTCACCTAGTCTAATGTCCTCAGCCAGTGACATTGTCTGACAGAACTTTCACTGCAATTATGGCTCCTGTTATGGAGCACACCCCTCCCCTCCCCAGCACGTACCCATCCCATTGGCCCAGCTGAGCCAACTGGTGGTACTAGGTTGTCCAACTCTGGTACATTCACCTGGACTGATTCCATCATTTCGATACTTCTGGAGCAGCGACCTGGGTGTGCTGCTTCCATGACTTCCATGTGTTTCTGCTTTTGAAGAGAGAAGAGGGAAGACATGCCAATTCTGGAACTGGACCATTTTAGCCGATATCCTCATCCTGAGTCAATAGACTGGTATTTGATCTTGATTCAAGGCCTTGTCTATCTTGATGGGAGAGGATAAACAGAGAGTGGCTACAGGAATATTTTGGCCTAACTGCAATGTGGTTGTCATGCCACCTGTCAATGATAATGTGAGTTCATTCACATCCTGGTCTGTTTGCTCAGGATTTGCCAATGGATTCAGGCTTTTGAATCTGATGACCCATAGAAAGTGTGGTATGATATGTAGGGGGACTTCCTACATGGCTAAATTCATGGTGATCTGGAAGGCAGTAAAGAAAACGAAGAGACCCAATGTTTTCCTCACCTTCCTTTTTTCCTACTTCACCAGTCACCTTATTATCCCCTCTCTTTTTTACTTGGTTCTGATTTCTGAGTGCTTTTTTGGGCACAGAGGCAGTACATTAGCCAGCTTGTAGTGCTGTGACAAAAGACCCGAGTTAAACAAATGAAATGGACTATGGCCAGTTGACTGGTTGTACTTGGGCCTGTGGAGAGCCAGTGTGTGTGTGTGTGTGTGTGTGTGTGTGTGTGTGTGAGAGAGAGAGAGAGAGAGAGAGAGAGAGAGAGAGAGAGAGAGAGAGAGAGAGAGAGAGAGAAAATAATGACTCCAGGTCCTCATGCAATCCTCTTCAAGGGTACCCTTCCCCCCAATTAGCTTTCTTCCTTCTGCTATGTCTTCTCATTAATGGTTCTACCACCATCCCAAAGAGCTATAGGCTGGGGATCAAGTCTTGATCACAAGTTCTTTGGAGACATCTCAGATTCTTCTACTTGGAGTGCAGCTCTCTGCCTTTACCTGAGAGGCTCCCTTGACCCTTCCTGTGTTACCATCAATATCACCATCTTAATGGCCTTTGCTGACTCCCTAAACTAGAATATCACCTGATACCTGGTCCCAGAGCAATCTGTGTTTTTCTCTTTACTGCACTCATTACAGCTGTAATCACCTGTCACCTCTCTACCTTCTCTCTTGGTATATGAGCTCCATAATGTGAAAGACCACCTCAGACTTGTGTATTTTGGTCCCCCTGGGGAACAGTTAAGCTCCTGGAGAGAGTAGGTGATCAATTAATATATTGGTATTCAGTACCATGCAGGAAAAATTCTTAGATAAGGAGTCAGGCGCACAGGTTTCTTATCTGACCTCTGTTACCTCATGCGTGGGGTATATTAACTCACAGTTATCTGGCCTTCAAGGCTTTCTTCAAGTGACCTATTGAGGGCAGGTTCAGGAAATCTGAGAATATTTAATCTAATCTTATAGGGTGACCTTGAAAAAGAATCATTTCCTGCTTCTGGTGCCTCCAACACCACAGGCTATAGATCTGGGATGAAGCTGTCAGCCATGGTTTCTGGGGATGTTGATAGATGACGATGAGGTAATGCCCAGGGATGTTCTCAGAAAGACAGAGCCTCATAAAAAGCCCATGATCAGACTTTCAGATTCAGGACACAACCCAGGTCTTGGCTTAGCCAGCGGTGATGCAAAGGCTGATAGGGAGGTGGTTGCCAAGAAAGTGCAGGGAGGAGTCTGGGTAGTAAATGCAAGGACACTCTCTTTCCCAACCTGCAGCTGAGAATCTAGCTTTGTAACTAAAGTAGATGCAGGATCATGACTACAACCAGGGATGGAGACTTATGGGCTATTCCCTCCATACTGGATATACACACGCACATGTACACACACACACACACACACACACACACACACACACGGACACATATTAAGTTTCCTTCCTTACCTCCCTCCTTCCCTGACTTCCTCCCTGTTTCCTTCCTTCCTTCCTTCCTTCCTTCCTTCCTTCCTTCCTTCCTTCCTTCTTTCTTTCTTTCTTTCTTTCCTTCCTTCCTTTTTCCCTCCCTCCCTGCTTCTTTCCTTCCTTCCTTCTTTCTTCTTCCCCCTTTCCTCTCTCCCTTCCCCCACCTTTTGTTCCCAGTTCTAGGGCTTGAACTCAGGACCCAAGTGCTGTCCTTGAGCTTTTGTGCTCAAGGCTAGTGCTCTACCTTGAGACACAGCTCCACTTTTGATATGTGTGTGTGTGTGTGTGTGTGTGTGTGCGCGTGCATGTGTGTGTGTGTATATGTGTGAAATTGGAGATGAGTCTCATGAACTTTCCTGTGCAGGCTGGTTTTGAATGGAAATGCTCAGATCTCAACTGCCTGAATAGCTAGGATTATAGGGATGGGGACCATGTTTACTGAGTATCTCCTAAGTGCCAGCCACCATGCAGGGAGCTTTTTATCTGTGGTTTCAGTGAGCCCTGACACCAAGTTGATAAAGCCACTTCTAAGAGTCTTAAACAATCCACCAAACAAAATGAGGATAAAACAAAACTCCCAAGGTCCAGAGAGGTTAAGAAAATCATCTAGCTTTCACAAACTCATGGCAAGTTAACATCAAAGATCGAGTCCTTTACCTCGCCCCCCCCCCCAAGTCCCTGCTGTGAAGATTTTGAGTAGAGTCTGCACCTAAAGCACTTGGAGACACTGGCAGATTCCTTGATCTCATAGTGGCTGAGGGTGAGGCATGGGGGCAGTAGAAGGAAGTGATTCCTTTCCCCCCATACTAGATTTTCAGCAACTTGGATGTGTTACATCGAAGACCAGCCAAAGGTAGTGTGATTAATAGAGGCGGCAGCAGTACCAGCATCCACAGAACTTTCCTGACCAAAATATATCCAGGGGTGGGGCGGAAAGAGGGCAGCCATATTATACAATCATGATGACGCACAGGCTTTTCTTGGGCCAAATACGCTTCCCAAATCCCGAGGGGAAGAGCATGAATACCTCATTGTGCCCACAGAGGAGGAACTAACAAAGACTTCTTATCTTCCAGCTTGCTAAGTCAGGATCAGAATGATCGCTGACATTCTGGGCTGTTGTGACTTCTCCTTTGGCTGCCTGGTTCTCTTAGTGTTCAACACAGCAAGTGTCTACTCCAACTCAATCTCTGCTATGTCTGCGGCTGCCGTAAGGCAACAGTCTTATATCATTCATCTCTGTGTACTGTCGTCTGGCAAAGGACTTGGGATACAGCCTAAACTCACAGAATATTGAACCAAAGTCCAAAAGTTTAGCCAAGCACACATGACTCAAGCCAAGAGATGCTCATGCTAGTGAAGTCCTCAACAGGACATCTCAAACTGGTCTCCCCAAAGGTGATGACCAGTGGGATTTGGGGGTTAGACTTTGAGGTAAGGGACAGGGGCCTTCCTAAGGAAACTTGGGCCGAAAGGAAGCGTTGTAAGGTCATAAGGTCTAGCTTAGTGGAAGCCAGGTTGAGAGAACAGAATTTATGCTGTGGAAACCAAGGACTGACAATTAGTATGACAGGGCAAGGAGCCAGAATTAAGTTGAAAAATGAGCCAAGATTCTAAAGGAGATGTGATCTGAGTGAGAAAGGTCCAGAAATGAAAGTGGTCTAGAGCCATTGCTTGCCATAGCTAGTGGGTGGAAAGAAAGACACGGGGGGGGGGAGAGAAAGACAGAGAGAGACAGAGAGAGACAGACACAGAGACAGACAGAGAGAGAGAGAGAGACAGAGAGAGAGACAGAGAGGGAGAGGCTTCGGTCTTAAAGGGCTGGGGCTGAGTGAGCAGATGGAATCCCTTGTTTGATATCTGAGTGTCAACAGCTTGGAGCTGTCTTTGCATATATGGGCAATCTGAAAACTCCTGTATCCAAATTGGACCAGTTAATAGTATGAGTGGATACATGTGTATAGGACATATCTTGGGAAAGTTTCTGGAGCCAACACCCCAACACTAATCACTAGTCAACAACTAATCACTAGTCTCATCACTATTTCACAGGATTGATGAGGGGTGGGGGGCTGCAGTTCCTTCATATTTGTGACCCAGGCCCAACCAAGGCTCTTCTCTGAGAAACTGGGATTGGTGGAGGGGAAAAGAAAAAGGCTGGCAGGAAGACAGACAGACAGACAGGCAAACTCTCGGTTGAGCTGGGCCCCAAATGGTGGCCCTGCTTCCTAAAGCTTGAGTGTGAGAAGTAGAGGACTTTCCACCAACAGGGAGAAACAGCAGAGAGTAGACGCATAGGACAGAGGATGAAATCTGCGGTAGAAGGTGTACCTAAGCTGAAGTTCCCGCTTCTAGACCACTCTTGCATTGAATGGTGCCTCTGGATTCCCCTCGTGTCCTTCTCCACATGTTCTGGGTTTTATAGAACTTTCCCTCACATGGCCTCTGGCTCCTGTCAACCTAACACAGTTCCTCAGGGTAGAAAAGGTCTTCTTCATCCACTCTGCTCTCTTTCTAGAAGGGGCTACAGTTCTGGAAGGAAGGAGAAAAGCTAAAGCTACATCCCTAGACTTCTGTGAAATTTAGAGCTCTAGATTTAGGGAGTGTGCAAGATTTGGGAAGCAGGTATGAGGGAAAGGCAACACGTCACCACTCAGTTCTCCTGGGGAGCTATTTCCACATGTTCCTGTTTCTGGTCATTTGTTCTGTACATGCTGAGAGGCATCTCCTTTCCCTTGGTTCTGGGTTCAAATCCCAGCTGTGTCATTTCTAATGATGACACTTCGTGCAAAAGACTTAACCTCCTTATGCCCTGACTTCATCCTCAGCAAAACCAGTGTGATTTCCTAAAAGATGTGGATGTGAGCATGTGGGAGGAGGGTTGTTTTATTCTCAACATGCTAGATCCAAATGCATCACCACCATCTGATAGCTGGGCTGCGTCCCTCCCACGCTGCCTGGTGAATCATGGTCACCAGCCCCTGACATACAGAGGGGCCACAGGTTCAGGCAGCCCACAGCAGGGCTGCTGACATTTTCACTCCACTATGAAGTAATATCTAGGCCTTGCTCTCACAGTTTGCCATCCCACAGCACTCCAGCCCATATTCTTCTCTTGTCTTATCCTCAAAGCAAAGAGGTGGAGCTGGCTGGCCTGTGGGAAGGGAGCAGGATGAGGGGATGCATAAGAAGAGACTTCAGAAGAGACCAGGAAGCTATGGGAAACCAGGGTTCAGGTCAGGAAGTGTTATTGGTGTACAGAACAAAGGGTATCCATGGCAGGAGGTCCCAGAATCTGACTTAGAACTCACATGGTCCAACCCTTCTATTTTCTTGGCTTTGTTTTTCAGTTTTGTCTGTTAATGGTTAAGTGTACCATTCTCAGGTATAATTTACATATTATAAAACCATTGAGTGTGTGTGTGTGTGTGTGTGTGTGTGTGTGTGTGTGTGTGTGTGTGTGTGATGATATTAAGGCTTGAACTCAGGGCCTGGGTCTGTCCCTGAGCTTTTCTTCCCAAGGCTGGTGCTTTACCACTTGAGCCACAGTTCCACTTCTGTTTTCTTTTTTCTTTTGGTGATGAATAGGAGATAAGAGTCTCACACAGACTTTTCTTTCCAGTCTGGCTTTAAGGCATAATCCTTAACTCTCAACCTCCAGCTTAACTAGGATTACAGGTGCCAGCCACCAGCTCCTGGCTAAAAGTGTGATTTTTAAGTGCTTAGATCCACACATGTTGACAAATGGATATATGGCTGATGATAGGACGTCATAGGATGTTTTCATCCACTCTCTTAAATGACTTTATTTTCCCCAGGGTGACTAATCTTCTTTTGAGTACGTCAAAGGAAGCTTGAAATAAATGGACCACGTGGCTTCTTTTGCTCCGTTTAGACTTTTAAAGGTTCTCCTATATTGCTGCTTGAATCAGTGGTTCACTTTCTTTCCCTGCTGATTATGTCTGAGAATACTACACACCTATCCAACATTTTAAGATTCCTGTTAGACAAACATAGTACTAGACTCTAGCGTGTCCATCTTTTGCAATAGTAGCTCTTATTCATGGATACAAAAACTTAAGATTAAGAAGGATAATGTAGTTGTCCTTTAAATACAGAGTAGGCAAAAGCTAAAACCTACATTTGAATCAAGGAAGTCCGACTCCAGAACCTATTACCGTAAGACTTTTGTTCTACTGCCTCCCATTTTACAGATGGAGAAATTGAGGCAAGGGTGAAAGCAACTTGGTCAACATTATCCTACATTACAATAGAGTATTTTGAGAACCCCAGGACTCAGTCTCCCAGCTTCTCCTGCAGACTCCATTGAAGGGAGTCCCTGAAGAGCCCCACTGCCTTTCTCTTTACTTGCTTCTAGCCTATGCATTCTTCAAACACGTTCATCAAACATGCACTCAGTACTAGTCTCCAGCCAAGTGCATCAGGAAGCAAGCAGACACAGATTTCTGAAAATAAATAAGAGGATCCAGAGCACCTGCTACGGAAAGAACAAAAGTAGAGAATTGCAAAGAAGAGCTCAGGATTTTGTATGTGCTGAGTTCAAGACATTCTACAGTGTTATAGACACAAAGAGCCAGTGAGAGCTGAGCTCTTAATAGGCCAGCTGGGTCCTCTTGAACTGCCACATGTGCCACCCAGTCATCACATTATCCCATCTTGCAAAAGAGGAAAGGAAGGATTGGTGGGCCTGCATAATGCCCCTGAGCCGTTCTTATGATTGTTCTCTAGGCATGGTTTCACAGAGAGTTCCAAAACTGTTTCCCAAATGAGACGAGGGCCAGATTCATTCCTCCCACTGAAATTGTTGCAGAGAAAGGGCTAAGTATCGACTCTTCCAGATCTACTCCACAGTAACCAGCCTCCTGAGAAGTCAGACTGGCATCCTTTCACTCACTACTGGGCAATGGCCTCTGAGTAAAGGGTTAAGTTGTTTGTTTCCAGAGGCAGTTAGGAGCTCCTGTGCCTCTGCCATCTGTCTCTTCTTTCTTGTGTAGATGACCATGGAGGTGACAGTCTCTGGCTAGTGTGGCTGGAGGAGGAAGAAGAGGAGAAAGAGGAAGAGCAGGACTTCCTGGACTATAAGAGATGTCACATGAGCAAGAAACAAACCTGGAGTTTGGTAAGCCACTGTGATTCCAATTCACCTGTTATGGCAGCTAAGCATTGGATATCCTAATACAGAAATAATAGCCATAATTCCCACTATGTATTTAATGTTGACTCTATATTGTACGGAATGACACTGTGCTAAATCCTTGACATGGCCAAGGAACATCATTAGCTTTCCTACAAATTTAAGTGTCATGTCATCTCTAGTGGGCTGTGGACTTACTAATAGTATAGGAGAAAAAAAAGACATGGGGATAGCAATAACTGTTCCCATGAGTGGGGATGCCATTACTGACCAGGATTCACCCTTATTTCAAAGAGCAAGGAACACAAGGCTCAATCTGGGAATCAAAAAACATGGAAAAAGTGAAGCAAGAAGTGAACCACACAGGTGGGGTTCCTAGCTCCCTCCCCAACTGGTAGATACAAAGGACTGAATTGAAGCTCTTGCTGGATAGCTTTGAGTGTGATGGAAGTTCTTCCAGATCTCTAGTTTTCTGTGAAAGCAAGCCCTATCAAGTCCTTCCTCCATGGTGGCTTCCTATGGCCCCAGGATTCAGCATAACATCCAGGGGCCCTCAATTTAAGTTTGAGTTCACAGACAGGGTGAGCCTTTGGAGGAAGGGACATAGAAGTAATGTATTAATATAAGAGCTGGAACTTGTCAGGAGGGAAGATGGACCATTCAATATTCCAGGGCAAAAAGTAGCAGGGGAGGTCAGAGAATTTGGCATACTTGAAAGTGGTCTCAAAGCTTAGTGTGGCTGAAGAACAACTAGAGTATGATAAGGGTGAGGTTGAGATTCAGGATGGGACCACACTGTAAGGGAGGTGGAGTGAATCTTGTGACCTTTCTGGGGCATGGGTTTATGGGTCTAGTCCAGGATCAGCCAGGCGCCACTCATCTGCAGGTACATGAGGAGGACACAGAGTATTGGAGTGGTGACCCAAGGTCACCCAGAGAAGAAGGAGTTCTGTCTCAGTCCCAGGCTGGGTCTCGGCTTATGTCACTCCCTCCTGGAGATTCTTCTCTCATCTACAATGTGAGAGGTCTACCTCATTACTAACTTTCCTCATGCTGTATATGGTGCTTAAAATACTCTAAATTCTATGGAATCCTGACATCAATAGCGATGCTAATAAAAATAGCTACTGATGAATTGTTTTAGTTCGATGTATTTTATCCATTTAAGCTCGCTGAATCCTTGCGGGTCCCTCTGACATATGAATAATTCTGTTTGTAGAGGAGAAATTTAAAAAGGAAATCAAATGACTTAATGCATACGGCTAATTATCTGTCAAATTATGGGGAATAATAACAAATCAAACTCTTTGGATGAGTCAAAAGACCTTTACAATGATAAATCCCCTGGATCGATGTAAAATAATCAGTCGTTTGTTACTCCTGAGTATACATGTGTGATCCATATGTAGGCTGGGGTGATAAAGGAAATAGCTAATGTATTCTTAAGGTGGGCTAAGGGTGGCCCACACTGAAGTCACAGCAGCCTCCGGCCTAACTCAGCTCTATTGCTGAACATTCACTGGGTCTCCTGTAAAAGACGACTAAAGAAACCATCAATGTAGGGCTGACTAGCTCTGCAGACAAGCCTCAGCTATATCTTTGTGTCATGAACCACTTAATTCCCTTTCTAACCAAGGTAGGGGACACAGAAGAGGCAAGACTGGAGACAGAAGAGAGGGAAGGAGCCTTAGGAGATTGTGGGAAGACATAGTAGGTGTCACCTGATTGGGAATTTGTGAGCCCCGCTAGGTCTATGGATGTCTCCCAAGTGGTTATCATCTGTTTGAAAATAAGAGCAGCAGAGACAACCACAGGTAGACAAAGTCAGGTATATATATATATCCCTGGGGCTCAGGTGACAATTGTTTTTAGAGATCTCTTTGATGAGCTGGACTTAGCACAGGTAAATGCTAAGGCTTGTCAACCCTGATCATTATCTCTGTCTTTTCCCCCTAATTTTTACATCTTGGAGACAGGGTAACTGGAGCCATTCCCAGCAGGCAGTGAATACATCTTTCTGGGGGTCCAATCTAACCTCTCTGAGGATCCTTTTCTTCTCTTGTACACAGAGAGCAGGTATCATGGGGGAAGCCAGTTCTGCTTTAGACATGGCTAGGTTCTAATTCTGACTCTGAGCACCACTCAGGCAACTGAACTTCTCAGAGAGAACAGGCTGTGCGTGGTGAAGTGATGGGCCATTTTATCTCCTGGCAGGCTACTCCCGTGCTAGCTCCCATTCTTCTGCACACCTGAGACTGGAGAATGGCTTGTGTATCACTAGTCTCAGGAGTTGAGGACCAATGAGGCCCAGATGCCAGAGTCCTTGCATTTTAATAGGAAACAAGCCAACTCTGAACAGAAGCAATTTGTCTCCCTCCGTGGGACCTCATTTTCCTCTTCTAAATGTGGAATTGGGTGCTAACCTGGAAGTTTCTGGACACCATTGTGAATCTGAGGCTGGCTACTCTCAAGAGGCCCTGTCCAAACTGATACAAACGACCCATCTATGATAGTTGTTTGTTTCTCCCCCTCTCTACTGGTGGGATGCTTGTCTCATGCACAGCACCATGCTAGTTGCTGAGGGAGCTAGGTACTATGTAATCATAGCTAGAAGTCTACCCCTGATTTCCTGTAGACCTACAGTGCGCAGCACTTCAGTCTTCAGATCATAGCATGAAGGCAGTGAGGGGACAAGATGGGCACACTGACTACATGCAGCAGGACAGCCTGGCAGGACAACCAAGCAGGGCAGTAAAGATGAGCAAAGACCTGTAAAGGAACAGAGGGTAGGAGAGAAGTGGCTGCTGGGACAGAGTCCAGGAAGACTTCTTAGAAGGAGAGGAAGGAAGCCAATATTCACTGAGTTCTCAGTACCTGCCAGGCTCTGTGCTAGGTACTTCAGCGAAGATTCTCTATATCTTTATGTGAGATAATTAGGACTCCTATCAGACAAATAAGGAATCAGGATTCAGGAAAACCAACTCATTGCTCCCAGGCTCATCATTACAAATCTGGAAGAGCTGGGATTTGAACTTGGATAACAAGGAATAGGGACATTGAGCCCTCTGTGTGAATCCAGAACTTCTAGCACCCTGCTGTCCATCCAGAGCAGAGGGAGAAACTAGATTTTGGCTCCATGAGGCAGTGAGCTCACTGCTCTTTTTGCCTGCTAGAGGGCAGGACCCTACCCTTACTCCTTCCTTACACATGTGTTTGCTGATAGGGAGCCTGGAGGTGGGCTATCATTGACCAGCTTCAGGTAGGCCTGGTCATATTTCTTCCATGGTGTTCCTTTCCCCTGCTTAGGAGCCAGAGAGTGGTTGGTATATGGAGAGATTTGCAAGGGGCAGTTATGAATAGCCCTGGGTTTCTCACAGCAAAGGTGTTTAGTGCTTCTGAGTACCTGGGGGAAGGGAGGAGAAGGCAGAAAGGAGGGAAAGAAGAAAGGCAGAGAGAAGGAAGGAGAAAGAGAAGAACACAGATTGAAACAGTCAGAGAAAAGAATGTGGGAGAGATTGTTTGCTCTTGTTGTTTGTTGGTTGTGGAACTTGAACTCTAGGCCTGAGTACTGTCATTGAGCTCTTCAGCTCAAGGCTACTGCTCTACCCCTGGACCTGGCATTGTCCATGAGCTCTTCAGCTCAAGGCTACCACCCTACCCCTTAAGCAACATCACTGCTTCCTGTTTTCTAGTGGTTAATTAGGATAAGAGTCTCACGGACTTTAGTGCCTAGGCTGGCTTTGAACTGAGATCCTCAGATTTCAGCCTCTTGAGTAGCTAGGATTACAGGCATAAGCCAGTGCACCTGGCTTGAGAGAGATTTTTAGAGTTAAAAAACCCAGATCTAGCTGGCTAGAAACAGAGATAAGCAAGTAAAAGACAGACAGACAGACTCCCCCAAAAACCCCAAAACAAGAAAAGAGGCAGAAACTAAGAGAAGTCAAACAAGATAGAGGCAGGGCCAAAATATAGTACAGAGACCACACTCCAGACATATGACCACCAGCCATTCCAGATTATGTGAAGGCAAATATACAGACAAGTACGAAGGAAGGAGAAAAGAAGAGAGAACAAGTAAATACATGCACACTGAGTTTCAAAATGGACTTTAAAGTTTGAAGCCAGACTAAGATGCTGACCCAGGGCTCTCTGAGTTCTGAAATCCATTCTATTTCTCAATAACACCTTGACAATGAACTATTATTGTCCAGCCTCTGCTGTCTTACCTGTAAACAGGTTGAATGGCAGTGACCTCCAGAATGGCTGCAAGCACTCTATGGAATGCTATGGTATGAGAAACTAATGCAAGATTCAAGTTACCTGTAGAACCTAAGGATTTCCCCTGGTACTATGGCTTGAATCCAGGAACTTTGCTCTTGCTTGGCTTTTTCAATTAATGGTTGGTGCTCTACCACTTGAACTATACTTCCACTTCTGGGTTTCTGTTACTTAATTGGGAATAGAGTCTCCTGGACTTGCCTGCCTAGGGTGGCTCCAAACTGTGATCCTCAGATCTCAGACTCCTGAGTAAAGAGGATTACAGGTGAGAGCCACCGGTGCTCAGCTTAGACTTTTTTTTTCTTTTTAAGACCACTTGGTGTCCTGTCTCAGAGGCCATCTGGTTGGAAATGGATTCCCCAGAGCAAACTTTGATCTTCAAATCAAAACTGCCCTCAAATCCCAGGGGCTTAAGCAGGTATCTATGAGAGAGTTGCTACAATGTTCTGATCCCCTTTGCAATAGCATTTGGACCTGTTATGGTGAAGGTTCCTTTAGCGTGAAGTGTGGACCAAAAGGCTTTCTCATGTGGTGAAGGCTTTGTATTTGAACCTGACTGAGAGGTTAAGCTACTCCTGGAAGCCTTCTCTGATTCTTATGGCCAAGTGGAGTGCTTCCTGTCACTTAGAACTGTGACTATCTGTGATGTGACTGTTGGCTGAATAGACCTCAAGCTCCTGAGGGCAAAGCCCATTTTACTCATTCCTGATCCTCTTGGTGTTCAGAGCTTTGGTGCATGGAAGCTTGTGAGCTTGAATAGGACGGAAGTGTAGCCTACATTCTTTCCCTTTAGGCTCGACATTTCAAGGAGGAAGGGCTGGGTCCAGACTCAGCTGCCTGAGGCTTTGGACGCAACCTTTGGACAATATGTGCTGGGCTCTGATTCCTTTCTGGGAGCCAAGTGAGATTCCAGAGCAGCTCAGGGCCAAACAGGGTGTGAGGGAGTCTTGCTGGCTGTGGAAAGCCTGGGTGGGGTGGGGGACAACACGGGGAATAATCCTAATGCAATTGCTCAGGCTTTCATGCTTTATATAATATTTCCACATACACTATTTGGTTTGAGCCTCTTATGATTTCTAAGGGTGAAATAGAGCAATTTATTTTTTACTCTTTAGATGAGCAGGACAAGGCCGAGACAGAAGTCATACAGCCAGACTGGAGCTTTTCTTCAAGCCCAAAGCCCAGTGTTTCTTTTCTTTTTTTTGCCAGCATCATTTCTGGCTTTTCTATGTATGTGGTTCCAAGGAATCAAACCCTGGTCTTTGTGCATGCTAGGCAAGTACTCTACTACTAGGCCAAACTTCTGGCCCCGCCCAGTATTCTTTTTAAAACCAAGGAAAGATGGGGTAGCACCCCTGAGCCCTAGGTTATTTTCCTCATTCATTAGTGGCTTAAAAATTGTTTGAGTTGCCAGATGCTGGTGTCTCATACCTGTAATCCTAACTACTTAGGAGGCTGGGAGCTGAGGATTATTGTCCAAAACCAGGCAGAAAAGACCAAGAGACTCTTATCACTAATTAATCAGCAAAATTCTGCAAGTAGAGCTGTGATTCAAGTGGTATAGCACTAGCCTAGAGTGAAAAAGCTAAGGGACAGTACTCAGGCCCTGAGTTTAGGTCCCAGAACTTGTGCATGTGCATGTGAACATGCACAAACAGACACAGACCACACACACACACACACACACACACACACACACACACATATGTTCAAGTATTTCCTAACCTATCTATTAAACAATTATTATAATTGGAGAAGCCACTGATTATGCTAAGCCCCTTGTAACCATTTTCTCATTTCATTTGATCTAGAACCCATTTGAAAGATGAGGAAAGTGAAGCTCGGAAGGGAATAAGAATCTGAAGATCAGACAGCCAAGGGAATAGCCTGGATTTCACCATTGGAATTTAGATGCTGATGTCTGTTAGAGCTGTTAATTATCTATCGTGATGCTGGATTAATTCTCTCAGGAGTCCTGCACTGAGCAGCCTCCATGTGCCAGCCAGGGCTCATTGCCAAGGACAGGCTTTCTGCTGGCTCTGTGTCTCCAGACTTGGAGATATCCTGTCCTGGGCCTTCCCTGTCTGGAGCTCCTGGAATTCCCCTTTCGGCTTGATCACAGAAAGAGTATGCTGGCTGTCGTTTGTAGATAGGATACAGAAAGCTAACAGATCCAAGGGAGAAGAAAACTAAGGAACAGTTCTTCATGGCCTGTCTTTAACCACCAGGAGTGACCTGCCGGACACTGATTCCAGAGTGTGGTGTTGTGGTCAAAGCCAGATTCCAATCTCATTCTGAAAATTAGTTGAATGACTTTCTATAAAGTAGGTAATCTCACAAAACTTCAGTTTCCCCATTTGCATCATTTGTAATATGAGTCTACAAGAGGATAGAGTGGAACATCTCAACCTCCTTGAGATACCTTAATGCAACAGCTGGTACACAGCAGATACTCTATCTTTCATTCAAGAGCGCATAGTCCAGGGAAAGGCTCATGGGATTTGTGCGAGAGAGGGTGTCACACAGATTGTAAAGCTTGTGAAGTTTGTGTCATCTCTGAGCTGCAGTGTTCACACCAATAAAACAAGAGTGACAATAACTGCCTTAGACGGAATTGTTAAGAAAAAAAATGGGGACAGTGAAGAGTCTAGCATGGAACACAGAAATGGTGGGCGACTTCCCTCTCCCCTTCCTTGACGTGGGGAATGAGTGCATCTGTTCACTTGTTTACCCCACCTTTATGAAGGTTGTGGACAGTGTAGTTCTGGGTTTATTTCTGGAAGACCAAGATTAGTTCTCAGAGATGGACTGTTGCCCTGTGGGTAAATCATGATTCTGTCTAGAAGATGCTTAGATGGAGTTGATTGCAAAGTAGCCTAGCCAGGCTAGGAACAGGACACTTCTGGGCAGGACAGTAGACTGCCAGACCACCCGTGGCCTCTTCTCATTACCTGTGACTGTGACAGCTCTACCATGTGTTATTTCTCTTTCTGTCCCCAGTTCTCTGTGTACTTAAACTTGTAACTCATGTCTTTTCCCCAAGGATAGCTTTGTCTTCTGCACCTGCCATATTAAAAAATATCTCCTCTTTCCCCCTTTCACTATGTCTTTTTTTTACTTGGTATGTAAGGGTGAGTGGCTAGACCTGATCTAGAGTTTGGGCCTGGGTTCTAAAACTCCATTTTCACTACGGCCACTACTCTTACAAGCTGCCTTTTTGATGAGCACTCACTGCCTGTCAGCTCCTTGCTGTCCCTTACTGGCCTTCTATCATTTAACCCTTACAGTCCCTTAACCATACTCCATCACTCTGTTTCAATGAGCCAACAGCTCAGGCATCTGCCCAATAATTCATCCTTCCTCTGAGGTTCTGGTTTGTCAGTCTCTCTATATAGGAGGATTTCTGAGGCCAAGATAGCCCAGGGCAAGGCTCAAATACCCAGGTAAGATGATTACCATGACAGACCATGTCACACTAGTGGGAAAGGATGAGTGCAAAGCCCAGGTACCACCGAAGAGAAGCTAAGCACTGTAAAGAGAGCTGTGGCCTCTTTCCGAGTCACTTCAGCCACTCAAAGGGCCAAATGTTAAGTCCTGAACATCACTGACTTTCTTCTGGCCGTGAGCCCAGCTACAGAGCCTCCGGTGGGATCTAGAGAAGGCTTATTTCTGGGTGAGATGCTTTGGGGTGGTGCCCTCCCACTTCAGCCTGGTTGTGGTGGGAAAAGTATCTTTCTTCTTCTAGCAATGGGGCCATGGGTCAGGGTGGATGGAAAGATTTGGGTCTCTAAGATACTGACCATTTGACTCCAGGTCAGGCAAGGCTGTATTCCTTAGTCCTCAGGGAATAGCCTGAGGGAATTCCCATTTGGCCACCTCCAGAATTCTTAATTCCTGACTCATGCTGGGTCTAGAGGGGCCACGGCTGCCTTGGAGAGACTATCCCAAGGAGGATGATAGGAGAAGTTCCTCTAACCCAGGAAGGTCCTTAGGCCAATCAGCACCCACACAGGGGCTTTCACTCAGTGACTAGTGGATTCTGACACCCACCAGAGACCTTTCCCAGCTCCTGACAGGAAAGGTAACCAAAAGTTCTTTCACTTTTCATTCTCATCTCCAGAGTCCTGCAGAAACCTCAGATGTCAAAAGCATCTTTATGCACGAGCATCTATGGCAGCAGATACATGATATATATTGTGCCTATCCAGCTATTCATTCAGCAAACCAATGAAGAAAAATCTTCCTGGACCAGATGTTGTTTCAAGCGTTGACCTTATAGGATGGAGAAGGAGTGAGGGATCTGCCTCATGAAGTTTACTTTCCGGGGCTGGAATATTGTCTCACTGTCTAGAAGAGAAATTGGAGGCCTAGAGAGGAAGGTCTTCAGGCAGCAAAGTAGTGTGTCTGACTCCAAGCAGATCCTCTCATTCCTGTCCTCTCTCATAACCACTGGGAACTCCCTATCACAATGGTGTCCAGTACCTCTGGAGCTTTGTTTAATTGTTCCTTCAGCTTGCAAGTTCCCCCCTTGCCTCTTCTCCACGTAGCTCATTCCCTTGACTTTATTGTTTTGGTTTGCTATTCTAATATCTTCATCCCCTGTTTTACTGAGGTATAACTGACAAACAACCCTTTTCTATCTGTAAGACATACAATATGACATTGTATGTATGTATATATGCATACTCTGATGTGTTAACAACCAGCAAGCTAATTAAAAGTTCCATCATGTCATATATGCTCTGTGGCAAGAATATTTAAGATCTGTCTTGGCCAATGTCAGCTATGCAAAAGAGATTACCTATATAGCATCATATACCACATAGTATGGTATCTTATACCAGTATAGTATCATTGCCACAGCACTATATGTGAGGTCTCCATATTGTATTCCTCCTGGCCCTTTTCTTTCTTTAAGGCCTTTTCCCTGGTCAACTCTTCCCAGAAGCCTTTGCAGTTCCTCTCCTCCTTGGTCTGAGAGGGATACCTGTCTTCGATCCCACCATAGTTTTTAAGCATCCACAATTACGGTACTATTCTCTGTGCATCCTGAGAACTGGTGATTTTCCCTCAACCTTGGTTTCTTGGAATCACAGACTTGTGGATACCAATGGTCTACTATATAGGTTTACGAGATTTTATTCCACCATCATACAAGGAGCATGACAAGGTATTTGTTACAGAAGGGGGCCCTGGGTTGGGAAGGTGGGAGCAGGGCCACTACAGTAAAGACTCACTCAAAACAGAATGTCAATAAGCTCATCTTAGTCACTGTGCCAGGGACCGAAGAGTGAAAGATATAGTTACAGTATTTGCAGCAGACAAGGAACATGTTTTCCTAGACAAGAAAGCTGTTTGTCCAGTCAAGGGGTGGTCCCTGATATCTTAGCTACTTGGGAGGTAGATATCTGGGGATTATGGTTCAAGTCCAATCAAGGCTCTATTGGACTCTATCCACTCTATTTCACTGAGTAGCTGGGTGTTTTAGCCATTACCTGAGCTATGGGGGAAGGATGATGGCTGGGCAAGATGAGGCCAGCCTATCAGCCTAGCAATGTGGGGGAAGTACAAATGAAAGCATTGCAACCCAGACCATCCTGGACCCAGTAGTGAAGCAAGATCCTACCCAGAAAATAACATCAATATGGGCTGGAGGCTTAACTCAAGTGGTTAAGCACCTGCCAAGAAATTGTAAGTCCCTGAGTTCAATCTCCAGAACAGCAACAACAACAACAATGGGAAATCTGTTTGTCTTTAGAGTACTAAGTCTGGAGCTTAAAAGACTTGAATCTTGGTTCTTCCTTTCTCGCCCTCTCCCCCTTGAACTTCTCTTCTACTTCGACAGTGAATTATTTAAATTTATTATTATTATTATTATTATTATATGCACTATAGACTACTCTGTGACCTTTAAAAAGATAATTCTGTCCAACCATGAGGTCTGGGAGTTCTGAGGCTCTTGACTAGGCAGAGCTAATGGTCAGAAGAGATGTCTCTCCATAGCCCTGCTTCACCCTCCCTACCACCAACCTATGCCACACCCTCCTAAACTGAACCTAAGCTAAGCTCTCTCCATTTGGCCACCACTGGGCTGACATGCAGAGGAGAGAGAAGAGAAGCAGATAGTTGCCAAGAACTGACTACATGAGGGGAGCTAAATTATTCCACTCCATTGGGGTGAGAGGTGTGGGGTTATTTGTAGTCAAGGAAACTTCACTCAGACATAAAGAGCAACATGAGCTGCCAAGTGTTTCAAAGTGAACTTGAGGTGTGTGGAGCCTTTCAGGGTAGTCTTTCCTTCCACCATGGAAGGGAGCCTGACAGAAGGCACATTCAAGATTCTCCATGGGTAGAGCTCCTGGGTTGGGCTCTGCCATGTCTGCCCCAGCTCAATGTTCACTAATCAGGCTCTAAGATTCACAGGCTTTGTGAATAAGGGCCTCTCAGTCCTAGGTCAGAGGAGCAGTGCTCATGTGGACAGGGAGAAAAGATGGGGTATGCGTCAGTATGCTTCAAATGCCAGGG
This sequence comes from Megascapheus bottae, assembly GCF_031878675.1. Lineage (NCBI taxonomy): Eukaryota > Metazoa > Chordata > Mammalia > Rodentia > Geomyidae > Megascapheus > Megascapheus bottae. The sequence goes on from NC_143510.1 coordinate 86,472,150, forward strand.
ATAATAGGAATGGATGGAGACAGAAATGCAGGACAGATTTAGAGAAGGACATGGCAGAGGTTCACAAGGATGCATTAAGAGGAATGCAGTGACAACAGTAGACATGTGGCAGATGTTCTCCCATGATGTTTCTCATAATCTTCCATCCCTCAGACCCTTACTCTAGAAGGAAATATTTCCAGGGTGCTGGCCCAATCCAGTTCTCCCATCTAGGGCAACACATTGCTGAACAAGGTCAAGAGGATGGGCTTTCTTGATTCATCTGCTAAGGAGTAATATGTCTTTTATTCAGGTCATTTTTTCCTTTTCTTTTTTCTTTTCTTTTTGGTGGTACTAGAGTTTGAACCTAGGGCCTTGTACTTATTTGGTAAGTGCTCCACTACTTGAATCACTCCACATTCTAGTTTTCATTGGTGCGCGTGCGCACGTGTGCATGTATGTGTGTGTGCATGTGTGTGTGTGTGTGTGTGTGTGTGTTGGTACTAGGATTTGAACTCAGGACCTTGGTGCTGTCCTTAGCAGTTTGGCACTCTGCCAAAGCTCTACTTTCAGCTTTTTGGTGGTTAATTGAAGAAAAGAGTCTCCTGGACTTTCCTGTACAGGCTAGCTTTGAATCAGGATCCTCAGATCTCATTCTCTTGAGTAGCAAGGACTACAGGCACGAACAACTGGCATCTTGCTTAATTCTGGTCTGTCTGACTCCAAAGGTGTCTGTGACCCCAGTACTAGTCACTAAAACAGCTTTCGTTTTCATGTCATCAAGATTAGGGGCTTTGACCAGTGGCTTGCCAGGAGCTCTCTGTCCTTTATCTTCACGAAGGTGACATGTAGGAGTGGCATGGAAGCTATTTGCATGAACCATAAGAAAGGTTGGATAACTCTCAGAAATAAAACCCAAGTAAATTCATCGGGCATCAGGTAATTTCTGATTCCTCTAGGCTGGAAGGGAGAAGGAAGGTAACTTCAAGGTCAAGGTTCAAGGTCAAGGCTCAGGGATATGGCCAGCTTGTCCCTGAAGATTGATGGTCTTGTTCTAAGCACATTTCAGAGGAACAGGACAGGATTTTGGGGTGGTAGAGACTCTGAACCTCTAGGATGAAGTATAATCCAGTCAGATCAGGACTAGAAGTTCCTTTTGATGATGACATCTGCTTAGCTTTGAAGGGGGAGGCAACAGAAGTCCTTTTAAGTAAGATTTCCTTCCTTCATTTATTTATTTACTTTTTGCCAAGTGATTCAGTGAAACAACCTCAAAACCAATCTCTAGTGGAAAGCAGGAAGAAATAAACCCTCAAACATCAGTGTCCCTATGAGGTTTTGCCTTGTGGAACTTTCCTTAAAATAACCACATCAGGAGATGGTCAGGGTGGGGGAGGGATTGGCAGTAGGATACCTCAGACTTTTCTGTGGGGTTTATGATGAACTGGGAAGGCTGAGAGAGGATTCACAGGAGCCTGGCCTCAGGGCCTTTCCTCACAGTGCGGGCTTAGGTGAGGGTTTTAGCACTGGGTCCTCCATATCAGGTTCCTGAATAGAGGAAGGAGTCAGGTCCTTGAACTGTAAGAGTGAGAGATGTAACTTGAGTGAGCGGACCAGAGTTAGAGCAACGACTGAGAACTGGAACCTTCTTGGCCTATCCATGTGTTCTCCAGTTCCAGAGAACAACCCAATTCCCAACACAGTGACTTTGGCTCCTTTCATTCCATGGGAACAACATAAAAACAGAAAACACCCTTCGCTTCACTGTTATTGCACTTCTAAGCTGGAACAGAATCAAATGATAAAAGATTGTGGTGGAAATCAAACTGGAAATTAATTCAGGAGACCTGGCTTATATCTTCATCTTTGGCACATTAATGTGTGGGACCTTGAGAGTAAGTCACTTTTCTAACAAATTCCAGAAACCTGTCTGTTACCAGGAAGTCAAGAGAAGTTAAGTCAAGCTCAGTGAGTCAAAGGACATGTTTGTTCTCATATGTAGAAGTTACACCTAATGCATACATACAGATGTAAACATACACAGGACTGTTTGTATATAAACACAAACATGTTTTGTGCTTATACATAAAAACTCATTTAGCCTTTATGTGTCTTGTTCCTATTCTATAGATTTGCAAACTGAGGGAGAGCTGGGATCCAAATCTAGACAGTCTGTCTGCATGGTTTTAGTGGTGTGAAACTTGTTTCAAGATCTGACATTTGAAGAGAGTAGTTGGGCTGATCTAAAATTTAAGAGTCTTCTGAAAATGGATGGAAGGTTCTTGAACCATGCTTCCTTAGGATTTGAAACTTGGAGGTGAAAGTGAACAGCAAAGAGGAAAAAGGACTAGGGCATGGAAAAGCATGGAAAAGTGGGCTGTAAAACACAGGGAAAGAATTTGAGATAAGGACAGACACTGCTGATGGCCAGAGGTGTGTGTATATATATGCTTACGTCTGTGTGTGTGTTTGCACACACACACATACACACACACGTATGCACGTGTACTCATGTGCTGGTATTGGGGTTTGGACTCAGGGCCTAGGTGCTGTCCCTTAGCTTTTTCACTCAAGGCTTATACTCTACAACTGGAGTCTCAATCCACCTCTAGTTTTCTGGTGGTCAATTGGACATAAGAGCCTCATAGACTTCCCTGCTGCAACTTGGGCTGGCTTTTAACCATGCGCCTCAGAATGCAGCTTCCTGAGTATCTAGGATTAATGGATTTGGTGTGTGTGCTATACAAGATGAAGGAGCAGGCATCTATCTACCTGGCCTCATTCCCATGTCTACCTGATAGTCCTCCCTCAGTCCTCTCTCTGGAGTTTAGGGAAGGTTGTCAGTTCTTGACCAATGCCACAGGCTTCCTATTCTTATTTGGGAGACAGGAAGTCAACCCTTCCCCCCCACACACATCATCATCCTCTCTGTTCTTCCAGGATCCTAGCTCAATCCCTTACCCACCCTTCTATTGGCTTCCTTCTTCCTGAGGGTCCTTGAGCTGGTGGGGGATGGTGCCACAAGCCCTTTGCTGGCCTGGGTTATGATTCTTCTCTGCTCTGAGAGTCACATCAGGAGTGAGAGTGTGTGACAATGTGAATAGTGTGAGCCAAAAGGCGAGAATAAATGCACAGAGCTGAAGGCGAAAGGCAGAGGCTAGGGTCACACAGAACAAGCCTGTCCCAAGAAGTTAAAATTAGCTCTGGGAACTGGAATGTTAGGGTCTTCAGGGAGCAACAGCTGTGAAAAAGAAAGCACAAGACAAGGAAAGAACATCCACCTCAACTCCCCCAAACTTCAGCATACCTCCCCCCACTACTTTGTCCTTTCTCCCCAGAACATCTCTTGCCAAGTCTACAAGGCTGGTCAGTGAGAATTTCCTTCTCATTCTGTCATTTTCCCCTCTGCTAACCGCAGAACAATGTGGCCTAGGATTCCTGATAGGACAAAGTTTAATTGGAAACAGGAAAGCAGAGGACAAGTTTGGGACTGGGGTGGTGATGATAATGAGAAAATGACAGGCTTGTCTAAGTGCAAGAGAGGGTGACAGAGGAGGAGGGTCACATGGCCAGAATGGTACATACACATTAGAAGGTCTTCTGGGAGAACCAGACACGTGAGAGAAAGGTCAGGCTGGGAAAGCCTAGAGGATGAGGAGGGGAAAGGGGCCTGTGGGATGGTGAACCCCTTACATAGATGCACAGTAGATGTTTAAAATGAAAAGTTATGGACTGTGGAATGCTTGATCTTGTGTTTGTAAGTGAGTATCTTGGGAAGAACTAAGGAGCTAAAATGAGGCAGGCAACTGGTGAGGAGTAACCCTTTATGAGCTGGTCTTGAGAGTCTGTGCTGTAGGCAAGTATTTGGCTTCTTCTGCAAGCCCCTCAAATGGAGAGCTCAGTTTCCTATGGGTTTTTTTTGTGAGGGGAGGGGATTGAACTCAGGGCTTGGATGCTGTTCTTTAGCTTTTTCATTTGATGCTGGTGTTCCACCACTTGAGCCACAGCCACACTTCCAGATTTTGGGTGTTAACTGGAAATAAGAGTCTCAAGGACTTTTCTGTCTGAGTTGGCTTGGAACAGTGGTTCTTATATCTCCACTTCCTGAATAGCTAGGATCACAGGCATAAGCCAACAGTATATGGCTTTAGGGATTTCTGATAGAAAGTGAGGTTGGCTGCACCTGAGGTTTTGGAGACCAGGAGAGAGAAGCACAGTTCTACCAGCCATGGAAGGAAGGCTGGGGGTCGGGGTGGACGTGACGCCTTCTGAAAAGCCACTTTAGGGAAGGGATCCAGGAGAAGAGGGTATCCTTTAATTACCTTTTGTACTTTCCATGGCCTAGCAGGGTGCCGACAGCTTTTTCCACTCCACTTCTCACACTCATAGGGGAAACACAGGTATGTTTTGTGTAGGTTATTATTTTTTTGGTCACTAACAAAAACAGCAAAACAACTCGAGAAAGTATTTAATGTTGCTGAATTTAGAGGTATCAGTCCAGCCTAGAGTGAAAGGTGTGGTGAGAGCAGAGCAGTTTGCACTGCAATGGACAAGAAGTGAAAGAGAAAGAAGAGAAAATACTTGTCCTAGTAGGCTCTTTGCTTCCAGGATGCTGCTGCTCACTTTCCTGATGTCTACCACCTCTGAAATTCATCATCTCTGGAAACACCCTTACTGATACAGCCAGAGGCAATCCAATCAAGCTGCTGGTGCTGCTGAACTATCTGTATTCTTTACCAAGAATACCTGTTCTCAGCTTTTTACAACACTCGGTTGAATAATCGTGATGCTGTCATAAAGACTTTGCAAGGTTGGTGTGATCGCACACCTTTATAGGTTAGGAACCTGAAGTGCAGAGAAGAGGAATCATCTTCTCAACTCCCACAGCAAATGAGAGTCCAGATGTGAATCTCTGGGGATCTGGCTCAGAAGGACATGACGGTCACCATCAGTGCCACCCACAGGCAGGTATGTCTCATCAAGCTCGTCCATTTTGTGCTGGATTCCTGTGCCTACCTTCATGTGGGGGTTTTCTCCTTTTGTCAGGACAGTGAGCACAAAGCACTCTGATGCTTTCCTGTTCCATGCCAAGTTGGAGGCTCCCTCAGGCTTTGCTTCATTCCTTCCCCCCCCCCCAAAAAAAGATACCATTCCTTTCTGCCAATCTTTCAGAGGTTTACTCCAGTTGTGAAGCAATGGGTAGCAATAGACTGACTGGACAATTCTCTCCGATCACAGCATTAAAGCTATGACTATTGAAGTGTAGATTTCTAGTAGTTATTTGTATGTCCATACTAAACCATTTTATGTGGCTCTCTGTTCTACCCCAACTTTCTTGTCTTGTTGTTATCCCTGCATCTCTTCTTCCCTCTCAGTCAAAACCCAAAGTCCCAAGCTTTCATGAATAGAGGACACTACTCTGAAACCATTGGCATGGATTTAATCCTTACTGTGTGTTAAGAATGCCATGGGTTGTTTTTTTATTTTTTGGCATACCTTGAATTCCTGCTTAGTCATGACTCCTTTTCCTCTGACCGTGGGTATGCTTGAATTCTGTTTTCAAATTAAAGTTAAATGTTCTTTTGATCTCTGAACAACCTTCTGTGTGAAGTTGTCACACAGACAGCTTCATTCTGAGATCTTGTTTTAGAGTGAATTTTCACTAGACTGGAGTATATCCTCAAGTAATTTTCTCAGAAATGGTGGCATGGTACACAGCAAGCCCTAGTCTATTAGGGTCTCTGTAACACGAGTGGCATCATAGGTGGGTAGTAGAATCCTATATGATCTACATTTCTCTCAGGGTAGGAATATGGCTCCACTGTCCTTGAGCTTCCAGTGTTGCAGATGAGTACACCGATTCTAGCAGATTCCTTCACTGATTCCTTCATTTTCCTTGGTAAGCAGACTCAAAAATCTGTCTGAACCCTTGGAAGATTTTCTCCTTCAACCAGAACTCAGAATTACCACCAGACTTTTTGTATTTATTTTATAATCTTTCTAGGACTTAAGGAACCCCTTTGATTAGATGTCTTGGGCCTTTCTTTTCTTCCCCCCATCCCTACCTCTCCCAGGCGTGAAGCTTGAACTCTGGGCCTGGGCCCTGTCCCTGAGCTCTTCAGTTTCAGGCTAGTACTCTACCACTTTGAGTCACAGTGCTATTTATGGTCTTCTTGTGGTTAACTGGAGATAATAGTCTCATGGACTTTCATGCTCAGGCTGGCTTTGAACCAGATCTCAGCCTCCTGAGTGGCTGGGATTACAGGCATGAGCCACCAGTACTTGGGCCTTTCTTTAGCTTTCTTCTATTTACCTTTAAACTTTCTCTTCTCTTCTCCTTACTCCCTTTTCTCCTCTCCCAAGCTCCTAATATTTGTTTTTTGTTTTTTGGTTTTTTTTTATTTGTATTGTCTTTTTATTTGTTTTGAATCATTCTTTTTTTTTATTAATTTTTTATTGTAATTAGTAAAAGGGTTACATGATATTTGCCAGATAGAAGGTGCGTTAATTTACATACATTGATACCCTTTCCAAGCTCCTAATATTTGTGCAGGGCCTTCTTGTTTCTCTTTCTTCACATACCCTATCTCCTTGTTCATAGCTTCCTTCACTTCCCATTTCTACTAACTGCTATGAGATAACTTGGCTCCAGCTTCCTTCTGGGAAAATTCAGCGGTCTTTACATTGTGTTGTATTTCACTGCACCATTAGAAGCAGTCTGAAAAGAAACACCAAGGCCCTCACTGCCATAGCTACCCACTCTGAGTATCTAGCCTCTTAGGCTCACTCCAGATTTTCCGCTCATTCCCTTGGTGATTCCTGTGCTCTTAACATTTAATTGTGCTCTAGATATCAGCTTCCTTCCTTGGCACTAGGGCATATATCTACCAATTTTCTCTTCTGACTCGTGTCGACTTTCTTTCGCTCTTAGACCATTCTGTCATCATTCAACCATGCTGTTCTAATTATCTCCTTAAAAATAACCCTGTTTATACCCTATCATCTCCATCAAGTATTATCATTCATTCTTCTCCTCCACTCACTCTTAAAACTCCTTTCCCTCCATTTGTGACTATCACCCAAACCACCATCTTGTAAATTCTAATGGCCAACTTTCAGCTCTCATTTCAACTAAGCAGTTGCATATGACAGAGTTGGTCACTTTTTCAGGATATTACCCCTCCGCTACTCTCCTCATTCCTCTGCCCTCCCTTCATCTTCTCCTCTATCCTTCCCTTTCTTCTCTGGACCTCTCTCCCTTGTCTGATTTCAGACGATGTGCAGACCCCTCCTTACCACCCTGACTTTTAAACATTGGAGTACTCCAGGCTCAGTTCCTCCTTATCCAAGCTTTTCTCATGATGATCTCATTTAGTTTTATGATTTTAAATATCATCAGCGTACTTATGAATCCCAAACTGAAATAGACTTAACTACTGCTCAACACCTCCTCTTGGATGCCTAATACGTGTTGCTGGTTTAAGACGTCAGCAGCTAACCGTGGGTGCCCTAGTGAGAGCACTAGTGGCAATCATCTTAGTGACAACTTCTTTTATTTTTCAGTCCCAAAGCCTCAGAGTTACACTGTACTTCTGCTTTTCTCTTACACTGTCGATTCAATTCATAGACAAATCCTGTCATTCACATCTTCAAAATAAAACAACTAACCACATTTCACTAACTATATTGCTAACCCTGGTCCAAGACATCATCATTTGATCTCTGAATCATTGTACCTGACTCCACCTGTTTTCTTCCTGTGTCCTACTAGCCTCCCCCACCCTCAGAAGACACAGTGAACTTTCAGACACAAGCCAATTGCCACTCTTCTGCTCAGTCTTCCTAACAACTCCCATCTAATGCTGAATAAAAGTAGTTCCTTACCGTGTGCTATAAGGCCCTACATAATACCTGCCTAGTAGCCACTCTGCTCTCATCTCCTGTCCTTCCCTCCACTGTCTTCTGTTTTACTTGCTTCTCCTTGATGTTACTACCTCAAGGCCTTTGCATCTTAATAGTCTTTGGTCTAAACACTTCTCTCAATTATGTATACAACTCTTATTGTTGCCTATATTCATTTCTCTACCCTACCAGGGAGATCTTCACTAACCCATCCATATAACATAGCAACCACCCTGTTCCTAATGTTCTGTATTCAGCAAATAGGGGAGGGGTCCTGAATCCAAGCTCTCATTCATCATGGATCTGTTTTCTCCTCTGCAAAGAAGTTGTAGTAAGAACCTCTTCCTCACGAGGATGCTTCCAGGGTTAGGTAAGCTGATTTCCTAATTTTCACATATTACATGGGATAATGGGAGACACAAGACGACAAGTGCTCAGGTAAACACTGGTTATTGTCATTTTAAGGAGCCAGCCTGACTCCCAGAAGTGGACCACCAAATAAGATTTTCAAGTTGTAAAAGTGGAGTTCTTGAGAGAGAAAGTTCACCTACAAATTTAGTGACAGAGATACTACAAGCAGCCTTCTTGCATCAGGCTACCCCTTGCAATCCTCCTCATAGACTCTTTCATAGCACAACCTCACATTTGAAGGGGGATGGATTCACTGACCAAGACTGCCATCTATTAGATGCTTGATAGTAGGCCAATTAGCTGATGTTCCTGAGCCTCAGTCTCCTTTATTTAAAATAGAGGCAATCAGGTCTGCCTGATTAAATGACAGGGAGCTGTCACTGGTGTTCAAGAATGATGACACTCATATTTAGCTCACGTGGTCAGTCCTTTCGAATACTGTGTAGAAAGGTCACTAATATCCTTTAATTATCCATCTGAGGATTGAATAAAAGGATGCTCCCTGTATACCACACAATCTGTGAGCCTTTGTGGTAACCATTCCTTCCCAAAGCAAATGGTAAATCCATCATGCGTTTGTGCTAGAGTTCTACCAGCTGAGAAAGAATCTGGGAAACAAATGTATCCCCATATTTCCATAATCAGACTTAGAAAAGGGAGTATATTTCCTAGGGGACTGTTGTTTAGGGCCCCAAGGAGCAGACCTATTCTCTGGGGGTGGGCAGTTGTTTGTGTGAGGCTGCAGATCGGTTTTAACCCAGGGAAGATGGAGAAAAACCCTTCCAGGACATCTGGAAAAGCTATTGAGTCAGAAAAACAAAGTGAAGAAGGAAGCCACATAGAAAACAGACTTCTGTGCTTTAAAAAATATTCTCTCTCATTCTTTCTGTCTGGGAGTATGACACTGGGAAGATAAAAGCAGGACTGGGGGTCAAGAAATGTCACAGATGTTGGTGTCATTTCATTCCTTTGCGGGAGAAGGCGGCAGGGATGAGGGAGAAATAGGAAGTATTTAACAGAATAGAGAATGCTGGAGTGGGCCAGGTGTATGTGTAGAACTAGCACCAGCACTTACAGAAAGACAGAGGCTGTCCAGCCTGAGGTAGCTCCCCTGTCCTTCTAGAATAGGGGTCAGCAAACCTTTCTCTAATAGTCCACATGATGCTTTAAACAATGGCCTGCCATGTCTCAATGTATTTTTAGTCTTTTACAATCCAGTGTGTTTACTTGTGGATTTATAGCACAATCTAGTTACCACAAATGGGAGAAACAACCTGTGTTTCTTTAGGTCTGGCTTACTTAATATAATATTCCCCAAGTATTTCAATTTCCTTACAAATGGTACAACATAATTATTTCTGATGGATGAGTAAAATTACATTGTGTATATATACCACATTTTCTTGATCCATTTATCTACTAAGGGGCACCTGGGTGGATTTCATATCTTGGCTATGATAAACAGCGCTGCAGTGAACAGGGTTGTACTGGCAGTTTCAGTCTCTAGGCATGCACACAAAGTGAGACCAAAGGAGGATATTCTTAGGAGAGGATCACAAAAATACAATAGCTATGTGCATCTGATTACATAAAATAATATTTATCAAAATGAACTCCAATAAAGGGAAACAAGAGAGGTTTTCTCTTTGTCATTTTTGCTTTCAGAGGGTAAGAGGGGCACAAAAGGGTGAAACTAAGGTTGAACAAATACAGCAGAAGTACCCACTAGGCTTTGTGTTGAAAATGAACTACACAACTTATAGGTGAGGACACGAGAGAAAAACTGGGAGAGTAAGAAGAAAGAGGTGGCATTGTCCAAAAAGAAATGTACTCTTCCTTACCTGACTTATACAACTGTAACCCCTTTACATTAACAATAAAAATGCATTAAAAATAGAAACAGAGCCAACGATGAACATATTCAAATGCCTGAAACATGTACATATTTCTTTAATGGAAAAAAGGACTATTGCAAATGGGATGAAGTTGAGATGAGATTATTTTTAATCATCTGGATGATCCCAACAGGCAAATGTACCTATCTTTATAAGAGGAAAGGCAGCTGGGCTCTGGTGGCTTATGCCTGTAATCTTAGCTCTCAGGAAACTGAGATCCAAGTACTGCAGTTCAAATCCAGCCATACAGAAGTTTGACTATTATCTCCAATTAACCACCAAAAAGCTGAAAGTGGAGCTGTGGTGAAAGTGGTAGAGCACTAGCCGAGGGAGAACAAAAACCTACGAGACAGAATCCAACACCTGAGTTCAAGTCACAGTACCACCTCAGTACCACCCCTAACTCCCCCCAAAATGAAGCCCCCCAAACAGAAAAAAGTGGAGGGAGGAAGAGTTCATCTAGAAGAGGATAAGAAGATAAGGATAAGAAGAGGATAGCCTCTGTGAGGCTAGAGGGTGGACTGATGTATGCACTGGCTCAGGGAAGCTAACAGCCATCAGATTCCAGAAATGACAAGGTCTTTGTCAGGGTCATCTAAAGAGAGTGGCTCTACTAATACTTGGCTTTCCAGCCCCATGGACTGATGTTGACTTCTGGCCACTATAACACGCTGTTTGAAGTCACAATTTGGTGGTAGCTGTGATAGCAGCAACTGGAAACTAATATAAGGCAGATGCTGGATCGTTGAGTATGTATAGTCAGTCACAATGACTCCACTCTGCTGTCAGAGCCAACACATAAATGGACGGGTGCCACTGTATGCCAGTTTGCCAGAGAGCACATGTACTGTCTAGAGAGGTGGTATCATTACTAACAGAAATACAGACTTGTGGTGTCCAGAATCATGGATGTCCGAAAGCATAGCAGTTTTCTATGTGTGATATTCTCTCCTCCCAGTTATTCATATGACTCTTCTTTGCCTTTATGCAAAGTTCCTACCTCATCAGAAAGACAAGGCTTCTGAAAAGGGTGCTGACATTCTAGATTGTTAGAATAAATTTTTTCTATATTTAATTGTTGGCAGTTATTTTAAATTCTGGCCAATACCATGCAAACTGAATGAAACACATCTGCTTGGCCACATCCAGCCTATGAAGCTCCAAGTTGTACCCTTTACTGTGTGCCTGATCCCAGGCTGGGTAGCAAGGGCATTATGCCTGTGCTCAAAGGGTTCAAGGTCAAGGGATATGGATGGACATCTGACTGTTGTGAGGTATTGTAGGAGCTGCAGTGGAATTGGATAGGGTTGAAATGGGGGAATGGGGAGGGGTTACTTCAATCAGAAGATGAAGAAGGGGAAGGAAGAAGAAAAAAGAAGAGGAAGAGGAGAAGGTATGAGAGAGCTGTCCTGGAATAGGGTGATGATTGAGGACTGGAAGCACACGACTTGGGGTAATTACATTCATCCATCCCTTATCACATCTCCTTTCCTAACCAGGCATTCTCATTTGTTCTTTCTCGCAGCTTTCTGATAGGGACCTTTTTATTCCTATTTCCCAGGGGAGGAAACACTGGCTCAGACAAGTATGAGGACTTAGCCCAAAGGGCAGACAGCTGGCTAGTGACAGTGTTGGGAATCAAACTCGTCGGTGTGACTTTCCTATAAGACATGCTGCCTCCCCAGAGGATGTACTAGTAGGCACTGAAGTTTGGATAGTGACTGTCCCCTAAAGGCTTATGTGTTAAGGGTTTGGTCTAAAACGTGGGACAATTAGGAAATGCTGGTCCCTTCTAAGGTGGAACCTATGGAGAGGTCTTTAGGTCACTGGGGATATGCTTTGTAGACTATGCAAAACCTAACGAGTTTTTTTTCTTTCTTTCAGCTTCCTGGCTCATGTTTATTCCTCTGTGCAGTCTCCATCATTGACCAACAGTGTCCTCACCAGAAGCCCAGCAGAGCTACTCAATCTTGTATCAAAGCCTCCAGAAGTATGAGCCAATTCTCTGTAAAGAATTACCTTGGGCCGGGAGTTTGGCCTAGTGGTAGAGTGCTTGCCTAGCATGCACGAAGACCCGGGTTTGATTCCTCAGTACCACATATGTAGCAAAAAGCCAGAAGTGGTACTGTGGCTCAAGTGGTAGAGCCCTAGCCTTGAGAAAATCCAGGGACAGTGATCAGGCCCTGAGCCCAAGCCCAAGCCCAGGATTAGCAAATAAAAAAAAAGAATTACCTTGGAATCTGGATACCAGTAGCTCACGCTTGTAACCCTAGCTACTCAGAAGGTTGAGCTCTAAATAATCATGTTCAAAGCCAGCTTGGGTAGAAGAGACCTTGGGACTCTTATCTCCAATGAACCACAAAAATGCCAGAAAGAGAGCTGTGGCCCAAGTGGAAGAACACTTGCCTTTGAGCGAAAAAGACAAGTTCAAGTCCCAGTACCAACACAAAATAATATAATTGCCTCAAGCATTCTGTTACAGTGATGGAAAGCTGACCATTAAAATATGGAACTACGAGGACTATTGCTTTCTAGATTACTACCATGATGCCTTGTACAGCTGTTCCTCCTCCAATCCTCAGTAACATTAATGCTGCAGGCTGCCTCTGTACCTCCATTCTGCAAGGGGATAATTATGGTAGACAAGTAGAAGACGAAACTGAGGACCCTCTCTTATACAAGGCTGTGCCAGCAGCACTCATTCCAAGTCTTGCCAAGTGAGACACAGGAACTCCAAATCCTGAAATCAGCTCCTGGAAGTCCTCTGCCTTGATCTCTATCTCTCATTTGCCATCTTCCTGGATATAAGCTAAGCAGCTGTCTGCTTCCTGGTGTGGGGTGCCACATCTGGTTTATGCTAATGCTGAGCTGTTATAGAATTTCATGTGGGGCCTGGGAGGTAAGTGAGAAGGGTGTATCAGGTGTCTAGTCCAGGGAGTTTCACTACAGGCCATCACACATCTGTTGTACAAGATGAAGAGGTGCCTGAATGGAGTGAGGGAGCCAAAGACATCTGAGCAGAGTGCCGTCAGCTGCTGTTTCCTCCTCCCATCTCTAGTAGCCTTTGGTATTTTCCACCTAAGTGCTAGCAGACAATTGCTGGCACAGGACTCCAGAAATTTCTGTCCATATCTCCACCCTTGGGAACCTTCCCACAAGGAGCGTTGTGATTTTCCAAGCAACCAAAGGAGATGGATTACACCTTGACTCCAAAATATTCAGTGTTTCAATAACTGGCTCAGAGCCTGGGCATTCAAATGACACTGCCCAGTTGAAATCCTGTCTCCATAAACTGCCAGCTGCATGACCTTGGACAAGCCATGTGACCTTGGGCAAGCTACTGAACTTGTGCTTTCTTCATCCTGAACATGGAGGTGATCATATCAACCAGTTTGGACAGTTGGCATTGTGAGGATTAAGTGACAATGTAGCACAACTTGGCTTAGTAAACACATGATAAGAGCTAATTGTTACTCTCTTCCTTTCAGCCCCTCCTCCTTCCCTTCCCCCTCCCTCTTTTCTTCTCTCCCTTTCTCCCCAAGCCAGAGGGCAAAGTGGCTGGGAAGACCCAGCTTCCAGAACTGGACTCTTTGCTGACCCCTTCACCACCCTCCCTTGCATGCCCATAATACCTGGCACCATACCCTACCGAGCTACCTGCTCAATAAATACTTGAGGATCTGACTGAACAGTGGTTAAGGCTCCAGACTTTTTAAAGCATGGCTTTGAATCTGACTTTGCCATTGACCAGCTGTGTGGTGTGGCCTCGGGCAAGTTCCCTAACCTCTTTGGATTTCAGTTTCTCCGTTTACAGATCAGGATTGGGGTCATGTCTTTATCTCTAAGGCTTAAAGGAATCAATAATTAAATACTTCCAGCCTTGCCAGGCACACAGTAAGCACTAGTTAGGTGTCTGCAGTTATTATTTTAGATGATTGGCTGACACAAGCCTCAGGCACAAATGTTGCTTGAGTGTCTCCCAGCTCATTATCCGATGCGTTTCTTCCTTTCTCAGATGGCTACAGAAGGAGTCCTGGGCACTGAGAATTAAAACTTGTATACATATATAGCAGAATTGGCTTCTCTGTTTTCATTTTGTTTTCTTTATAGAACAACCTTATTTTTTTGTAGTTTAGTGGAAATAAGTCTCACAGATTTTCCTGCCCAGGTTGGCTTCAAACCACAATCTTCAGATCTCAGCCTCATGAGTAGCTAAGGTTACAGGCCTGAGAAATCAGCATCCAGATACTTTTCCTTATACGAACTCTATCTTACAATGGCACATTTTGCTATGAGTTCTTCTCTTTCCTATCTTCTCAGAGGACAAAAGAGAGGTTTTTTTTTTCCCCCTCTAAAATATTCTAAAGGCAACTTCCAGGAAGCAAGCAGGGAGTGGGGGACAGGTGTAGGGGGTGTGTTATGCCTTGGCATTCTACCAGTGTCTGTCGGACACAGGTATCTCTAATCTGGATCAGGGCCCTGAGGGACCACCAGGTTCCTGTTTCACCTCCTCAACAATCAGGACCAGAAACTGCTCTTTCCATTGAGCAGGTCAGAAAACTGAAGATACTTTGGGGATGGGGTGCTAGGTCACAGGTTACAGCAGAGGTCAACTGTCCTCCTGTATTTACTGAGCTCCTCAGAGGGGCACTGAAGCCTGCCCCACCATTGCTCCCTCCCTTGGTGGCAGGTTTCTAGGGCTTAGCTGTTTGTCCTTGGCATTCAAGACCTTGAGACAGATAATAAATAACAGACCCATGACTGCAGCAGGAAAGACAGTAGGGTATGCTGTGGGCTGCAGGAGCCTGAAGAGTTGTAGTGATAACTCGTGGTCTTGATGGGAGCTTCTAGGCTCCTGCTAATGAAATCCTTGAAACTTGATTTTGGTGCTTCAGGAAATATTGGAAATTTGATTCCTGCTCCCAATCCTGCCAATTTCATTTCACAAAAGATATCCACATCAAATCTTGGAGTTTAGTCTAGCCCAATGGATTGCTAGTTTGTCATCCTGAAGACAGTGTACAGGATGTCTTTCCCACAATCCCTTATCACATCACGTCTACACATTGCTGAGACATGGGTTAACAGAGACCTCTCACCTTTCCCCTCCACCTGCTGGGGGGACACTATAGTTCTAGGCAGAGTTCTGGGCCATGTATGGTCAGAGGCATCTCTTTTTTTCCTTTTGGTTCTTGGGAAAATGAACTACTTCCCCCAAGCCTCAGTCTCCTCATCGGTAAAGTAGGCTCACAGTGCCTACTCTCTGGGAACACCTGGGAGGCTGATTGCACACTGTATGCAAAGAGCGTGGCATGAAGAAAATGGTGAGGAGCTTGGCTCATTCTCACTACAGTGAGAGGATTTATAACACTCGGACCCCTACTATGCCTCAACCATTGGGAAAACCCTTCTTGGAACAGCTAAGTTTCTGATGTTTTTCTAGATGCTACTGTATTTTCCTAGATGTTATTGTCTGGCTTACTAAATGCTATTGTCTAGATTACTGTCTCCTCAAGGCTTAAAAAGGTATTAAAGTCTTAAAAGCCTTGGTTCCCAAGCTATGGTGTTATTAGAACTTATAAGAGGTGGGGTCTTGTGGAAAGAAGATAGGTCACTGGGGGCAAGCCTTGATGGTGATATTAGGATCCTGGCTCCTTCTTCTCATTCTCTATATTTACTGCCCAACATAAAGGGAGCTGCTGCCTCCACTATTCTGCCTTGACACAGACCCAAAAGTAACAGAGTTTATGGACTGTCTCTGGAAATCTCTGAGACCATGAAGCCCTTATTTGTCCTTCCTCCTATAATTTGATTCTCTTGGGATTCTGTTACAGCAACAGAAAGCTAACAACATAGCAGATCAAAGTAACCTAATAGAACAGAGTATAGGGGCTCACACCTATCATCCTAGCTAGTTAAGAGGCAGAGATTGGGAGGACCTCAGTTTGAGGCAAGCCTTGACAATCAATAAGCCAGGCATGGTAGTATTTGCCTTTCTTCCTAGCTGGTCATAGGTAGAAAGATGGTCATCATGTGAGGCCATCTTTGGGCAAAAATCACAAGGGTTGAAAAATAACTAACATAAAAAAGGGCTGGGACACATGGTTCAAGTGGTAGAGTACCTGTCTAGCAAGCGCAAGGCCTTTGTTCAAACAAACCAATTCAAACCCTTTCAGAAAAAAAAGGCAATATGCTTGCGAAACACACTCCCATTTTTTAGTGGGCACTTCCAGCAACCTCGAGGTGGGATGTTTTACTGAGTTTCCACATGGGTCCTATGAGGTTAGATAGCAGGAACAGGGGAAGCTGAGGTTCAGAGAAGTGGAGTACTTGGTAGAAAAATTCGAGTCAGAATTAGGATTGGAGAGGCAGTCCTGGCTGTTTTATGACGTGAGTTCAGATGATGCCTTTTCTTTTTAGAGCTACCTGCTGAAATACTTAGAGGTAAAGGAGCACCAAGTCTACCACAACCTCTATAGTGAAAGGATATGGAAGTATGGCTGACAGCCATGTGATAATTCTTTTTGACCCTCTCTAAGCCTATATGATGTCAAAATAAAAGCATACAGTGGGAATAGGATGTCACATGTGTATATAAGAAGTAGGGCAGGGATTCTGGCATGAGGAGGGGAAGGGAGGCTGGGGGCAGGCTGGGGGGTGGAAGGCCGGGCTTCACCACAATGGAGTGTGCAGGGTGTCTGGGGCCTTAGACAAGGCTCTACATTTAACCACCTGACTGTCTGTCCTGGAGCAGTCCAACAGCTACCAAAGTCAGCTTCTCCATCCACCCTGTAGCTACTACAAGCAGGACACACATGTGGTCAGGAAGAATATTGGTCTCCCATTGTGTGTATGGATTTCACCTTAGAGGTCCATGTAATACACTGCCCTGGCCATCTCAGCACAAGACAAAGGTAATAGAGAGCTATGCTATCTTGTACTGTCATGTTATTGTCCCCTGGGGAAGTGGAAGCAAACACACTTTACAAACTCCAAAAATGTATCCAGAGATAGAAGTTAACTCACCCAAGATCACACAGGTGGCAAGAATGGACTAGAACAACCAATGTCTCAAGTCATCAAGCCTACTGTTCTAGTACTCAAAGGCTCCTCAGTAGATTTGTGTTCTGGTCTCTTGAAATGCAGTCACCATTTTTACACAGTTTTCTGAAGCGGGAGATCCATAGGACGGTTACGCATATCCATCCTCCCTCCTGCCAATGAACTTAGGTCAGATGGGCCTCAATGGCATCACTGAGCTGACCTTGGGCTTGAGATCTGACCTTCATGTATTTTTGGATTTCTCATGATATACCACTGTTGATTTACTGTTTCAGAAACTTTTTTTTACTCTGATTCAGTAAACAAGAGATACCAAGCCCTGTTTTGGGTACCTCCACTGTAGTTAGAAAATATAATAAATGAATATGAAAAAGCAAATCTGAACACTGGAAAGCACAAGTTGAGTGGAGATAGATTTCCTTGAACAGGTGGCATCTGAGTTGGCAGCTAAAGCAAGAGAAGAAGCAGGTAGGTCAAGGGTGGGAACCTAAGGTATAGCAAGAAAGGTAATGGTAGCCCTTTCAGGGACCAGTTAGATCTCAGAGGGGTAAGTGTTTAGAATTTATCAGAAATGTACAAGGAATCTAACAGAGTACTGGGCAGAAAATCAGAAAGGATGCTCTTAATGCAGAAACTGGGACATAATTCAAACTGATCACAGATAGTTTTATCATTATGTATCATCTTTACATTAAGCTCTCAGAAGGGAGCTGGTCCGTGAGTACCTCATTCTAAGGGCAGTGCACTTGGGGTGCACCTGGCCTAGGAAAGGGCTTCCTGCTCCCCTCCTCCCTCCTCCCACCCCCAACAAGCCAGAGACTAGCTCCTATGCCAGGCCAAGGAGCAGCCAGAATAGGATGGCAGGGCCCCTCTAGCTGGCTCCAGCTGCCTTCACATTGATGTAAAAATGCAAAGCATTCAAGACATTTTAATTACTGGGCATTACATAAGCCAGCAACCAGTTCATACAAAGGAACAACAGACAAATTATTTTCTTTCTGCCTTTCTCTTCCTTCCACTCTACCATCAGCCTCCAATCATAGGCCCTGGGCCTTGGAAAAGCACTCCAGGTATGTGTGTCCTCATCTAGGGCTTATTGATAATGGCACCAAGGTCTTCTTTTCTCTAAATACTTGAGGCAGATGCAGTTCCAGGCACCTTCAAGGGATTTGAAGAGTCCCGGTCAGACTCTTCTCTGTAGGCTGAGACTATATCATAGGGCTCTGTATTATGTACAATGAAAGTATTGTTAGATACTGTCCAGATAACAGAGGGTCACTCTGATCACCAAGTCAGGAGGCTTGTAGGTCCTGAAATTTAAAAACTGACTTCACTGTAAGGTTCTCATAAGACCCAAAGTCCAAACACAGATTCTCAAAATACTTCCGTGTAGAGAAGGATTACTTAAAATATGATTAAGAAATCTATGTAGGTTTTAGAACTCGGGCATATCACCAGCCTCGGAACACTTTCTGAATTATATCTAGTCTAACAATTGGTTAAGGACCCTACTATGTCGCAGTTGTTGTCCTAAGTATTTAGAGGTAAGAAAATAATTAGCCTCCAATAACAGAGACTGACAATACAAGTACAGCATGATAAACAGATGGTCCCTGACAGATGGCACTTAGCTTAGGCAGCAGCACAGGCTACCTGTAGGAGACAGTGTCTGATAGCAATATTGACTTAGCAATAACACTGACCATGGCCATTCATTGACTCTGACTCTATACTTGGAATTCTGAAAACTTCTTTACATGTGTCGCTTCCTTTACTTACCACAGTTCTGAGGTAGACTCTAGAGCTGCCTCTGAATTACACATCAGGAAACTGAGGCAGAGATCAAATTACTTAGGTACCCAGTTATGAAACAGCTGGTGAAGGGTTCTTGTAAATATTTAATAACCAGCCAATCTCCAGGAACAATACCCAAACAAACACAATCTGATTTGCAGTATTTGACCATTTCTGTGGGAGTAAATACTCCTTGCTATTTTAAGCTACCATTGTGATGTCACCAGAGGCCAACTTAGGAGAGAATATGTTTCTACCATGGAGAGAACAGTCAACAGGAATGACCTTGGCATATAAGAGTATACAATGGTAACATATAGTTCCTGACTCACAATGGTGTGACTTCAAGTTTATCAGTTTTCAATTTTATGATGGAGGGAAAATGACAGTTATGCACTAATATCCATACTTCCAATTTTTGACTTTTAGTCTTCTCTTGAGCTACTGTAGACCCATGGTTTAATCCGTTCTCGAAATTCTGGGCAACGATAGCTAACTATAGTTCTTAGTCCACCCCACCAGCATCTTAAGGGCCAACCAATACTTTACATGTTGTACTACACTAGTCAGGTATACTAAACCCATTTTCTAAGTATGATAGGTTTTTTTTTGGTGTGGGGGGCAGAGCTAGGGTTTAAACTCATACTCTTTCTCTCTACCTGTTTCCACATTTGGCAGAAAGGGATGATAAAAATAATCTTATCTATTTTCTTCTGTAAGGATTACCATGAATTCATTCTACCAGGCATCCAGAAGATTCTTTGTGAGAGTTCACCATTATTTTTTAGTTTTCCTTTGCCCTTCCTCTCCCTCATCTCTTCTCATTAACAGATATGATCAAAATGTTTCTGCTGTTCTTTGTAGACATATGTTATTAGTCTGTAGGCTGTTTGAGAATGGGAGCTGGCTTCATTCATCTTTATTATTCCATAGGGCCACACCCTGCACACAGGTCTTCAATGAGAATTTACCACGTCATGTATTTTATCTGCCATTCTGAGTTTGATCCTCAAAAGAAGCCTATGAGGTATGAATCCCCATCATACAATTGGGCATCTGAGGCTCAGAAAGGCGAAGGAGCTAGTTCAAGGTCACAGAAAAGAAGGAAGGACACCCAGGCATACTGACATTATAGGCTCAAGCACAAACCCCTTGTCTGAGGCCAGATGGTTCCACGAACAAGTCTGGAGAGATGATCATACCCAGTCTTCTGCTTTTACACTCGAAAAGAGGGATACATGGGTTCACTCAAGGTCATAGTGTGTGTGTGTGTGTGTGTGTGTGTGTGTGTGTGTGTGTGTGTGTGTGTGTGTGTGAAAGAAAGAGAGAGAGAGAGAGAGAGAGAGAGAGAGAGAGAGAGAGAGAGAGGGAGGGAGGGAGGGAGGGAGGGAGGAAGAGAGAGAGAGAGAGAGAGAGGGAGAGAGAGAGAGAAAGAGGACAAGCACCTGGTGC
Organism: Megascapheus bottae; assembly: GCF_031878675.1. Lineage (NCBI taxonomy): Eukaryota > Metazoa > Chordata > Mammalia > Rodentia > Geomyidae > Megascapheus > Megascapheus bottae. The sequence continues at coordinate 86,492,645 of NC_143510.1, forward strand.
AGCATCTCAATCATAGGGTTGAAATTTCAGGAGGAAATGAAGCCATATTCAATAGCTGTTGAAAAAAATGTACTGCTCAATATGCCATCAACTTGCCTCTGGGTTCTGGGCTCTCTTAATTTGTAATACAAATGTAATGTTCCTGTGGCACCTCTCCAAATTCCAAGGAAAGGAGGGCACACCCTACACCCCCGGAAGTTTGCCTGCCAAGTTATTTCTCCTCCTTTCCACTTCAAACCAGACAAAACAGGAGTGGTATCTCCCTTGCCAGCTGATCAAGCTCCCTTCTCAGCCCTGGAGGGTAGGTAGCATGTGTCTGTTTGCTTTTGCAATATGGAATGTTCAAGAGCTCTGAGCTCTCAATGTGAACTTGAAGGATGAAGAGGAAATCACATTTCAAATACCCCTAAAGGATTTGGAGACATAAGAGCCTTTGCTGTCTCCAGGCAAGAGTACTGGTTCGAAGAAAAAGACCTCTGGGCTAAACTATAGCATAGCTACTTCCTTGCTCATGAGAAATTAGGCATATTGATTCAACTTCATTGAGCCTTGATTTTCTTGACTGTAAAAATGGGTTCTAAGGATCAGAGGAAATACCATTTAAAAGTCTGAAATGCTTAATATCCAGTATCTACAGGGAACTCAAGAAACTAATCCCACCCCCCAAACCCACCAAACCAATTGCTAAATGGGTGAGGGAACTAAAGAGATATCAAAAGAAGAGGTAAAAATGGCAGAAATCATATGAGAAAATGGTCATCATCCATGGTCATAAAGGAAATGCAAATAAAAACAACCCTAAGATACCACCTTACCCTAATCAGAATGGCCAATATTCTGACTCAGACCACAACAAATGCTGGCAGGGTTGTGGAGAAAGAGGAACCCTACTGCACTGCTGCTACTGCACTGCACTGCTGGTTCAGCCACTCTGGAAGGCAGTTTGGGGGTTCCTCAAAAAACTTAAAGTAGACCTTCTCTATGACCCAGCCATACCACTGCTAGGCATCATAATCCAGGATATGATAAGGACACCTTCTCAGCCATGTTCATCTCTGCACTATTCACAATAGCCAAGCTATGGAAACAACCCAGATGCCCCACTACAGATGAATGGATACCAAAATATGGTATATATATATATATATATATAATAGAATTCTACATAGCCACCAGACAAAATAAAATAATGGCATTTGCTGGGAAGTGGATGGAACTAGAGCGAATCATGCTGAGTGAACTAAGCCAAGACCAAAGGAACAAAAGGTGTATGGTCTCCTTGATATCTGGATATTAGATACAAATAGTATAAGAGTGATGACTTAATACTCGGGAAACTCAAAGTCACTGACATGAACTTGAAGATATAAATATAATTATATAGACATATGAATCTATGATGGGATATTTAGTCTATAGATATCTTGGTATAATATATAGATTGATATGTATCTATGACACACAAACTCTCAGCTTAATTTTAATTTTGTTCTTAAATTTATGTGCTAGTGATTACATATAGAAATTCCATTCTTGAACATTTGTTTGTTAAACTTGCCATTTGCAATATGTTGTAAAAAATCAGTGTTAATAATTTTTTTTAAAGTGCCTGGTCTATAGTAGCTGTTCAACAAATGTGAGTTCTCTCTTTTCCTTGTCTTGGAAATGGTGCTCCACTTGTCATTCCATTCAGCTTACCATCTTGATGAAAGTCACAAGGCAGTGCAGTGACTACTTTGTGACTATGACTATTTCTCTTGGGCTCAGCCCAGAATTAGAAAAGCCTGGAATGATGGAAAAATGGCAAGGAATCGCTTCTGCCAATAATTTTTCTCTGTGACCACAGATAAATCATCCTCTGGAGGCCTATTTCTATGAAATACAGATACTGAGATGTTTGGCTCATGAATTTCTCTTTACTCTGACCTTCTATCTAGCCATAATATGGTTTCCTTCCCCTCCGGTTCCATGGTTGAATGACCCAGTACTGTGATTCCACAGTACCTTGACCATCCTGTTGTAGTTCTTATCACCAAACATTCTTATGTTTTTCCCCTCCTATTAGACTTGGAACTCTTTGCATGCAGTTACAGAACTTTCCCCCCATTCTATTCCCAATGCCTAGCACATAGACACAGGCCTCTGTCAATGTATGGTGAATATCTGAAGACTGGAGGGAAGGAAGGAAAGAATCTTGCCATTTTCCTTCAAAGAATTGATAATCACACAGGAACTAGGAGGCAAATAGGAAAATCAGTGCAATGATTACTGTGAAAGGTGGACACACAGCTTGAAAATAAAACGGCATGTATGACTTCTGTGAGACTCTAGAAATAGGCTTACCAGCTCACGAGCCACGCATGTGATGAGCTGTAACAGGGATCAACTCAAGACACAGGAAAGGTACAGTTGAAAATCTAGGTGAAGCAAGAACCCAAACTAGTCTACTTAAGGATAACCTTCAACTAGTGACCAGAATTCAAATTGCTTCCACATGGACGGACCCTCCTTTCCAATCTGTGGAAGAGCTTGGCTTTGACAGCAGCCAGTCTTCATGAAAGTGGTTCTGGTCCTGGCTGGACATGGCTTCAGATGTAAATCTATCATTAGGAAGAATAAGCAATAAACTTGCTCCTAAAATCATACCTTACAGTGGCTGGAATTGACTACTACCTTCATTCAATGGCAGCTACCAAGTGGAAGAAGAAAATGGCCAAGATCTCAAAGATTGAATCATTTGTGAAGGCCTAAAACTACTGTCACCTAATGCCCACAAAAGAATAGAAAACTTGTCATCAAGGATTTCAAGCAAGGACCCTTCCCTTAAAATACAAGGCCCAATAGGAAGTCAAGGTCAAATTCCAAGAGATGTACAATATAGAAAAGAAGTAGTCCCCCAGAAGCTTCTGGTTGTTAGTTTGTTATAATCACACACAAATCCCTGGTGGAAAAAAAGTATAAGTCAGTGGATTGCAGCATTATCAGGGACTGAGGAAAAGATGGGGATGTGGCCAGTCTTGGGCAGAGAATGAAGCAAAGAGCCCAAAGCTTGGCATCATGAGTCAAGCACTGTCCCTGTCCAGTGGTCACTGTCCCTTCCTTGGCAGAGCCTTTGCTTCTATCAAAAGGAAAATTCCAGAGTGTCTCAGTTGGGAGCCCCTTCTGACAATGACTTCACTCCCTGTACTCTGACTCCACACTTAATAGAACATTTTTCTGATGAGGAATTAGCTTTGTATAAACTCTTATGATCAGGATAACAATCAGGGGTCAAGTTGACATGGCTTCTCCTGCCCAGTGTCAATACTCTGCAATCTCATGGGGACAAGACAATGGGATTGGGGCAGGTTTGTGCTTTCTTATGAATCAACTGTGTTCTGGAGACTGAAAAACTCTAGATACCTCTCTAGCTGAGAAACCCTTTCTAACCTATCTCAAAAAGCTGAATTCTAGAACTACTCTTGCTCTGGATTTATGAGGATAATATTGCCCATCCCCTTTTCCAGGAAGGTCACCAATTTATTCTTTTGATATTTGGTAAGTGCCTACTGTGTGTCGATGCTGTGTGAAAGCATTAAGACACCCTGGATGGCTCGCTCTTCAATGACAATCAGACATATCAACCACTAGATGCAATAGAGAGTAGGAGCTACATGGATGTGTGGATGGATGGATGGATACATAGTTAGTGGATGGATAAACAGATGAAAAATGGATGAATGATGGATGGATGATAGCTGGATGGATAATGAATGAGTGGTTAGACAGATGTCTGGCGGAGGATCCATTGCAGTGGGAGGGGTTGAGGGAAGAGACTTAGGGAGGTCAGGAAGGTATTTGCCAGAAAGCCTGAAGGATGAATATGTAATTCTCAGAAGATGAGGGAGAGGGGGTGGGGTAATGAGGGCAGCAGACATTTAGAGCAAGGAAGGACAGAGCCTGTTGCAGCGAGATGGAAATCACATCCTAGCCAATATGAATGGTACTGCCTCCAGCTGCAGGAAGTACTCAGGAGAGGCCAGATCACAGAGAACCTTGCTTGTCTTTGGAGTTTGAGGCTTTGTTCAGAAAGCTACAGAGAACAAGTGAATCATTTTAAGCAAAGAATAGCACAATTTCACATTTATATTTGAAAAGATTTATAGTCACCATCACGCCAATGTTAAATTTCATGGAAAAAGACTCTAAGCAGGGTGACCAGCTAGTGATGTCACTATTAAAATTGTCAAGAAAGGACATCTGGGGCTCACAGCAAGGCAGAAAGAATGAAGTGCTGGGAATGGTATTTAGACCAGATACAAGGTGTAAGAGTCCCATTTGAAAGAATGGATAATACCAAGGGGATTGAAGGAACATTAAGTTGGGAAAAATGAAGAGTCCAAGGGGCCATGGGGACCTATAAGTCAGATTGTCCATGGGGTGGAGGACAGTGGATAGATTCACAGGAGATCAGAGCAACACTGCTGCCTACAATGCTATTCTTGTACACAGTGGGAGGAAAAGGCAGGGGCATAGCTAGGACTAATCAGGGTAAGCATGGAAGCTCAAAAGAAAGGGAAGGCAGCCAGCAACAAAAGGGGGGGAGAGAGGGGGGAGGGGGGACACTTACGGCTCATTCCTGTAATCTAATCTAGCTGCTCAGGAGGCTGAAATATGAGGATTGAGATTCAAAACCAGTCCAGGCAGGAAAATCTGTGAGGTTGTTTTTGTTTGTTTGTTTGTTTGTTTGTTTTGCCAGTCCTGAGGCTTGAACTCAGGGCCTGAACACTATCATTGGGCTTTCTCAAGGCTAGAGCTCTACTACTTGAGCCACAGCACCACTTCTGGCTTTTTCTATGTATGTGGTACTGAGGAGTCGAACCCGGGTCTTCGTGCATGCTAGGTAAGCACTCTACCACCAGGCCAAACTTCTGGCCCCTTTTAAAAATTTTTTAATCTCCAGTTAACCACCAGAAATCTGAAAGTGACACTGGGTTCAAAGTGGCAGAGCACTAGCCTTGAGTGAAAATTCTCAGGGACAGCACTTGAATTCAAGTTCCACAACTAATAAGAGAGGGGGTGGGGGAGAGAGGGAGAGAGGGAGAGAGGAGAGAGAGAGAGAGAGAGAGAGAGAGAGAGAGAGAGAGAGAGAGAGAGAGAGAGAGAGAGAGAGAGAGAGAGACAGACAGACAGACAGACAGATAGACAGGCAGACAGAGAGGCAGAGAGACAAGAAAGGGGGCGGGGGCTAGGCACCAGTAGCTCATGCCTGTAATCCCAGCTACACAGAAGGCTGAAATCTGATAACTACAGGTACAAAACCAAACAAACCTAGGCAGAAAAGTCCTATGTGATTCTTACCTCTAACCACCCAAAAGCCAGAAGTGGAGCTATGGCTCTAGTAGATTAGCCTTGAGCAAAAACCCTAAGGGATAGCACCTAGGTCCTAAGTTCAAACCCAAGTCCCAGCACCACAAAAGCAGAAGGTGATCAGTGAGTTCACTCTGTGTTCTCCGTGGGCTGTTCCATGAGACAGTCCCAGGCCCTGCAAACATCACCGAAGAAAGCTAAAAGCCTTATACATATAAGGTCTCCAGCCCAGAAATGGTAAGAGCTGGGCCACAAATCTATCCCAATTCCTGCCCAAGCCCACTGAATCCCTTCAAAGAAGCCACAAAGGAGCTACTCATGGTTAAAGGCATGGCTCGTGGATTCCATGGGCATAAGGAACACATTACAATGGGATTGAGGAGAAGTTCTTGCTCCTCGACTTCATATTCTCCTTCACAGAAATAATCCACTGTCTAAGCATAAGGTCATTAAAAAAAGACAATCACCCCCCCAAAAAAAACAAAACCCAAGAGCTGGAATATTTAACTCTGCTTCCCGTTTCCCACCACCCCAGCAAAACACAAGACTGCAAATTTCTCCAATGCACACATGTGTTTTCTGGTTTAAAATTCCTGGGAGGAGAGATCCCTGTGGAAAGAAATATGAAAACCCCAAGATTCACGTGAACATGGCCAGAAAATCTGACGAAGGGGTCTCTGATTCTCGTATAAGGTTGGGTGTGTGTGGTAGTGGTTGGGGGGGAGCGAAGTGGGGGGACAGCTGGGGGAAAGAGATGCCCTGTGATTTTACTGTCACGAAACTGGCTCCAGATGAGTGCAAGGAAAGGTGTTTACTCCCCACAGCTGCCAGGCACAGAGAGAACTGGGATTACCTGCCTGCCATCTGAGGTACATAATTGCCTGGTATGGGCAGCAAACCCACAAAGGGGTCTGGCCAGGGCTCCTGGTGATGGGTGGACCCGGCTGTCTGTTGCTTGGAGAAGGTTATTTTGAATATAATGACTTTCACATGGACTGTGGGCTGGGGGAGGAATTGTGGTTAGGGGCTGGAGGTGGGGAGGGAAGGTTTGCATAGAGGTGCTTCTTCAGAAGACAACAGGAGTCAACCATGCTTGTCAACAGCCTCTCCAGGTGGGATTTCCACAGCCCAGCTGGGACCCCACTGTGGTATCCTCTGTGGTGTTCCCAGACCGTCCTGTGCTCCCCCCAATCTAATGAATCACTAGAATGTTCTTTCCCAGGAGAGCCTCTCCCCCTTGGGCTGACATGTAGCCAGCCCAAGGGTGGAGGTGCTCCGGGCAGCTGTGGGTCCAGACGGGATGTCGACGGAGAGTTTTGTGGCCATTGCAGACGGGAGGGATTTGCTTCACCCACTCAAGGCCCTCACACCCCACTGGCTGGCTGGGAATGCTCTGCCTCTGACTTCCCAGTGCCACTAACTAGCAGGCTGGCTGCACGCAGGCTGCGAGAATGGGTGTTCGCTGGCTTACAGCGCCCCCTAGCACTGGCCAGGGGGAAAAAGGATTCCATGAGCTTTCAAAGGAGCTGCCCACCTGCCTGGCTAAACGCAGGGCAGAGAGTACCCATCACTGGATTCATTCTATCAGCACTCTGAACTCCCTTACCAATGCTCCTACCTTCTTCTCAAGTTCAGGCATGGGAAAAGATAGGTAAGCAATGACATTACAGACAGCTAAGTGTTGCCAAAGAAGGAAATGCAGGATGTTATTATGAATACACACGGATGGAAAGGAACCAGAAAAGGCTTCCTGCAGGAAGGGGCCTAAAGCTAAGATCTGCAGGGCACACAAGAGTCCAATAAGGGTTAGAGGCAAACAGACTTTGAATCCAAGAAGCAAACAGACAGATGAGTAAGTACCCCCGCCCCGAAAGAGATTTTTTAATGTATCTCTTCCCAGAGTATGCATAAGCATATTTTCAAAAGATATTAGGTAGTAATTTAGAAAAAGGAAAATAAACAAATAAGCACACCAGAGACAACCTCTGAAGAGCACAGCAGTGTATTTGTGCTGTACTGATTAGCAGTGATGGCTCTGTGGTCATTTGAGTCTGTGATCCTGATAGAGAACCGTTTTGTCAGAGTAAGAATACTAAGGGACTCCAAGATGCATTTGTTTATAGGACTGAAAAGTGAACCCATGATCTAGGGATGGTTAGGATTTTCAAGACCAGAGCAGAAGCAGTAGGTCACAGGGCAGAGCCATACATGTGACAGAGCCAGGAGCCAGATAAGAAGTCAAAGTCTGCAACACAGTCTTGGCTCTGCGACAGGCTAGTGGTGACACTTCAGTGACATTCATCCCAGTCTTATTTTTCTTACCTATAACATGAGGATGGGTAGGTAATCTTTTAAGAGTATATAAAAATAAATCTCCTATAAGGGCCAGGGGTGGTGGTTCATGCCTGTAATTCCAGATACCCAGGAAGTATAGGTAGGATGATTGTGGTCCAAGGTCTCTGAGCACAAACATGAGATGCTAAAATAGCTAGCGCACCAAAGGGCTGAAGGCATGGCACAAGTGACACAACATCTGCCTAACAAGCATGGGGTCTTGAGTTCGAATCCCAGTACTGCCCCCACTCCACATTTCTACAGATCTTAACATCTATTAGATACACAAAAGGTGAACATGGTCTCACCTTTTCTAGAAATGTTCCAGCCAAGGGAATACAGTCTGGAAGGTAGTGGACACAGTCCGCCTCTTCACAGTGGACTAAATATATAAATCTACCATTGTTCTTACATGCCCAAAGCTCTCAGGAGAAATGGTATCTGCACTCTTACCTGAGCTCCAGGTGTGCTCCATTTAGCATTTATTAGACCCCATAATTTTCCTACTGTCCAGACTGATAACTTCAAGGCCTTCATACTGTAGAGACACACAGAGAGCCTCTTGATTCTGTTCCTCAGGGTTGGACTGAACTGACCTCATGGAGGTCAGGGGGCCACCTTAGCTCAGGTGGAAAGGAGAACTTCCCAACAGAAAGAAGTTCGCTGAGCTCCACAAATGTATTTGGACCAACTTAGGAGAGGGATAAACCGAAAGTTAATTTCATGACCTAAACAAACAATTTTTATGGACTGGAATCCAACCTCTCAAATAATTTCAGAAGCCATCGACCTGGTGCTCCTGTTCCAGGCTAGGCTTTCTCCATGGGAAGAAAAATATTGGACAAAACTGTAATGTGAAAAGAACAAGAGAGGACCTCCATCACGTAAGATGCTTATCCAAAGTGGATTTGGTCTGGCAAGGCTTATAAAACCTTCCACATGACTGGTACTGTGCAAGTTTTAGAGACTCTCTCAAATCCCACTAAGTATGTCCTCATTCGACCTGCTTTGCCAGTGTGCCCACCACTCAGGGCTCAAAAGGGTGACAGCCCTCCCCCTCAAAGCCTCCTATTTGATTCTCTCCCAAACAGTAGGCCCATATATCTCAGGCCTCAATATATTTCTAGTATGGCTGGAGAAATAGCATAACCAGATCCCATCAGACAAGGGATGTATGTAGAGCTAGAAAAATATTGAGAGATGGGGAAAAGCTCTGTGGGGTGGACTATAGTTAAGAGAAGGTCTGAAGAGCTGGATGGGCTGGGGGAAGATTGATTCAGAAACTTTGATTCCTTTCTTAAGGCTAATATGTGAAGGGGGCAACAGGAACTTAATTGGAAGAACTTGCTTGGAAGCACTAGAGATTAAAAAGTTCAAGGCCATCCTGGGCTACACAGCAAGTTCAAGGCCAGCATGGGCTCTATAGGGAGACATCGACATCATCATCATCATCATCATCATCATCATCAACAACAACAACACTAGCAAAACACACCACCAACAGCAAAAACAAAGTGTTGTTGGAAATACCAACTCCCACTGCATTTTCCACCCAAATGTCTCTGACTGGCAAACAGAGGGGTTTCCGAGAAGAGAAACAAGCCTTTTCCCCCAATCCTTGCTTGTTTGTTTGTTCCAAACATTCAGTGTTTCTACAGAAAAAACATTCATGTCCCCTTTCAAACAGATGGGGGCAGAGAAAGTGTAGGAGAGAAAAGATCTCCACTGCAAAAGGACATTTGTACAGTTAGATTTTACTCTAAGTCCAGGGAGAGTAAGGCCTGTCTTGAGAAAGGGCAGCAGAGAGGGGTGAGTGGAGCTCCCCATTTTCCCCATCCAGAATGCACACATGATGCCAGTACTTGCTTTTCTTACGTGGGGTTATTGTGAAATATTCATGTGATGTATGGAACCTTGCTGGAACAAGCCTATGGCAGAAACAGGATGTAATTTAATAATCCATATGGTAATATTATTATTCACAATTACCTGTTACAGCTAATTCATTTAGACTCTTGGATAGTTCCCAGGATCTAGTTGAACTTGGATTAGTTCACCTCATATTCCTTCCTGAAGGATGGAGGCTAACCTACCACTGGGTAGAGCTACCTCTTGCCTTTTCTTCCTTTCCCTCCCTTACTTCCCTCTTTGTCTTTCTTTCTTGTACTGGGGCTTGAACTCATGGCCTAAACTGTCCTTGGCTTTTCTCAAGGTAAGCGCTCTAAAATTTGAGCCACAGTACCCCTTCTGGCTTTTTCTATGTATGTGGTACTGAGGAATGGAACCTAGGGCATTGTACAGGATAGGCAAACTACTCAATCATTAGGCCAAGCTCCCAGCCCAATAATCTGGCTTTTTGGTGGTTAACTGGAGATAAAAGTCTCATGGACTTTCCTGCCAGAGTTGGTTTGAAACTTTGATCCAAAGATCTCAGCCTCCTGAGTAGCCAGGATTACCGGCCTGAGCCACTGGCCCCAGACTACTTTTTGGTCTTCAGGTAAGCCCAGGGACTTTGCGCTTGCTGTTCTCCCCGCAGACTGCTCACAGGGCTGATGGATCCTTCCTGGCCTCCCCTCAGTCAAGAGGACCATCCTCCTTTTACTACCCCGAGGAAAACAGCGCTCTCCCACTCCGTTTCTAATCTCTGTCTTCGTTCTGGTTTGTTCATCACACTTAGTCTAGTGGAAAATTGCCCTGAGCCCATGGGACTTTCCAGGGTAACTGGAGTTCTGTCTCGTTTACAGTGTTTGTTGAATGAATTCACAACTCCTTTTGCCCCAGGGACAATTTCTCCAGGCAGACAGCTTCCTTTGGGGGTGGGAGAAGAACGAGAGAAAAAGTGAGAAAGAGAGAAAGATGTCACCTATCTGGGCCTTTCCCCTCTGCCCCTGCTCTCATCAGGAAATGTGAGGGGTAGCCCCTCACCCAGCTGGGCCAAAGGACTCTGGAGGACCTCTGAGAGCAGAAGGGGGTCTTGGTGGGGTACAGGGTGGGTGCAGGCTGACTCTGATTGGGCAAGATGGGTTTGGAGAGAGGATGTAGGCCAGAGAGGGGGCACGCGGTGCCCCTGGAGAGGGGTGGTCTCCTCCAATGTGGCAGCGGCTGGGGCTCCCTCGGGGCGCGCCCAGCCCACCCACTCGCGTGCCCAAGGCTGCTTTATTCCCTATAAGGAGTTGAACGGTCCGGGCCGGCCCCGCCCTCAGCCACGCCCCCGGCCACGCCCCCTCCTGGAGTCCGATGAGGTCATGCGGCTCTGCCATTGGTCGGAGGGGCGGCCCTGGAGCGCCCGCGGGGGCGGTGCCCGGGAGCCCCGCGCTATAAAAGCTCGCTTGGCGAGGGGCGGGCAGCTGGCCGGCTGCGAGCGCCTGGGCTGCCGCTCCGTTCCCGCTCCTTCTCTCTCGCCCGCACGCTAGAGTCGTGTGCCCGCTCCCAGGCAGCCTCGCCGCGCCCCACCCCGTCCCGCTGGGCACTTGGAGGGCAGCGCGCCCCAGGCCAAAGTTTCCCTCCACCCACCCGGCGACCTCGGGCTGCAGCGGCCCCGCCTGCCCCGCGGCTCACGGGCGACAACTTCGGAGGAGGCGATCGATCGGCGGCGGCGCTCGGTCCTGCAGCGGTAGCAGCGGCGGCGGCGGCGGCGATGACTCCCTGGCTCGGGCTCGTCGTGCTCCTGGCTGGCTGGAGCCTGGGGGACTGGGGTGCCGAGGCGTGCACGTGCTCGCCCAGCCACCCCCAGGACGCCTTCTGCAACTCCGACATCGGTAAGCGCTCCAGGGGCCCCGGGGGGCAGCCAGACCCGGGCCGCGGACCCGGGCTGCCGACCCCGACTCGGTTTCCAGCAGAGGAAACGCGTCGTGGACCTCTGGCAGTCTTGGTGGGGTCGGGGGGGGGGCGGGAAGTGGGATCCCCTCTGCTTCTTTTGACATCTGGAAAATGTCCCCATGTACTATTGAGGAGGTTTGGGGGGGGTGGGAGAGGGTTCCTCAAAACTGGAATGTTGACTGAAGTGTTGGGATCTTTAAGTACTTAAAAGAAAAAAAGTTGCTAGTCCTGTGCAGGAAGAGTTACAGTTGCAAGTTTTCTTAAAAGTTTTCTTACAAGAAAACTTGTAAGTTTTATACGTTTGCACGATCTATTCCCTTGAAGTTTATTCTTTTGCTGGAGACCCAACCCCCTCAGCAGCCTTTCTACAAGAGTGTTAACCAGGCTTCTTGCGATGGTCTCTTGGGTGGAGGTAAGAAGGGGGAGGAGGAGGAGGAGAAAGCTGTGGATCTGACTCTGCCTGTGGAGGAATTGTGGGCTCTGCGTGTGTGTGTGTGTGTGTGTGTGTGTGTGTGTGAGAGAGAGAGAGAGAGAGAGAGAGAGAGAGAGAGAGAGAGAGAGAGAGAGAGAGAGAGAGAGTGTTTATTGCATAGCTGTGAAAATTCACAAGAAGAAGGATGTGTGGGGATGGGGGTGGGGGTACAGAGGTAGAAAATCATTTGTCACCCAAAGAACAAAAATGTCAAGGGTGGTATGGTGACAGTTCCAAAGTGGACTTGATTAGAAACTAAGAAAGAAGCCAAACTAAAGCTAGCTTTAATGGAAGGCTCTTTAGGCTCTTTATTTATTCACTTTTTTAATATGGCGTGTCCTGGGGTGGGGGGGATTTGTTTGGGAGTATTAGGGACATTTGTGCTTGGTCCAGAATTTCTGTTGTGTGTGTGTGTGTCAGGAGGAGGGGTGGTGGTGGTGGTGGTGTGGTAGATGGGACACAGTCTAGCCACGCTCTGCCAGTGTCGATTCAGAGGTGAAGAATGAAGCGTGTGTGTGTGTGTGTGTGTGTGTGTGTGTGTGTGTGTGTGTGTGTGTTAACTATGGTCATAAAGGGAAGGAAATTTTCCACTGGGTCTTGGGCGAGGGACTCAGCAAGTGTGGTGAGGAGCGGGGAGGAGGTCAGAGCTGGCAGGGGGAGCAGCTGAGGTTGGGAGGGGCACTGGCTGATGGGCTAGGCCAGTCGAGGAGAAATCAAAGGGGTGGCTGTGGTGACTAGGTCAGTCCAAGCTGGCAGCTGAGGGTGTTTGTGTGACCTGGGGTCACCCTTGTTAGAGATTTCCTGAGACCACCCTCCTCCCCCCAGGCACACCCTTCCCTGTACCCCGCGGAGCTTGGTTGGTTCCTGGCTTTGTGGATTGCCTAGAAGGATCTTTTGGGTTACCTCAGGCTTGGGAAGGTCCTTTCCCTCTTCTGTGGATGCCTCCACCCAAATCCCACTTGGCCTTTTCCTCCTCAGTTGGTGACATTCTAGATGGCTTTGGGCTGCAGTTCTGATTTTGCTCAGCCAGGCTCACATGAATGGATCGGAAGCTAGCAGGTGGAAGACTGTGGGCACCACAGCCCAAGTCCATCTCTGCCTGAGAGTGGCCTGGGTGCCCTGGGGGCTTTGCCATGCTTGTTGAGGGGGGAGGGACCTCCTCCTCCTTGCCCGGTGCCCTTTGCTTAGAGGTTCCACCTTGGAAGTCTACCAAGAAAGCCTAGAACTAGGAGTCAGTGGACCGGGCTTCCAGTGGGGGCTTCTGGGACTCAGCTAAATGCTTACGTTTTTTTTTTCTGTATAGGTTCTACTGGGGGTCTGGAATGCTGCAGTTTCCTGACATTTCTGTGATGTACCCAAGAAATAACTCTTTTCTCCCTCTTAATAAACTTCCCAGAGGAAAGTTATTAAGAAGTATCCAAACCTCAGAACATTGTGTTGGGGTGGACAGGGGAGAGGGGACAATAACTCAGAAATGAAAACAAAATCCTCCATGCTCTGGCACGGATCCAAATTTGCCGGGCCCGGGTTTGGTGCATGCACTAGTGGCAGGGATGAGATAATGCTTTTAAAAATGGGAGGTGTGGGTGTGGGCCTGGGCTTGTTGACCTCCTGCAGCCTCCACCCACTGCAGCCATTCCTGCCTCACAGCAGCAGGCACCCTATTGCCTCCAGCAGGTGGCTCCAAACTGTCCCTGCTCAGAGCCTTTTTCCTTTCCAGTCTGGCTTGAAGTTCTGTCTGTAATCTCAAAAGGAAAAAGAAAAAGAAAAAGGAAAAAAAAAGCCTGGATCTTACCAGTCAACGCTGAGGCCCACTTCAAGGTCTTCAAGGTCACAGGACAGCCTACCACTGTCCTATTCTAGAACCTTTCTGGTTGTTTTCTCTTCCTGGCTGGGTGCTATGTTGCCAGGAAAGATCCAGAACCCCTGGCTTGGCTCTACCTCCCCTTCCCCCTTCCCCAGCTGCCTAACCTCTCCTGTCTCCTTATCCACAGGTATCTTTTTTTCCCCCTTTCTTCTCCAAAGCCCAGGGGACCAGAACAGCCTTTGGGGTGAGGCGGAGTTAATAGGTGTTTCTATGGCAACTCTGGGCCTTGCACCCTAACGAAGGGTTTAGGAGAAGAATAAACTACATGCCAGCTTAGAAAAAGCACTGTGGGGTAAAGAAAGGAGCTCAGCAGCAGCCAGGACATCTGTGGTCCCCTCCCTACTGCCTGGGGCCTCACAGGTCTTTGACTCTGGAGGGACAGAAGGAGCTCACTGGAATTGGAATGGAGGTGGACTTGGCCAGGCAAACCTGCTCTGGCAGCTCTATCCATCTCAGGAAGGGACAGGCAGTGCCAAGGGCTTGCTAAAAGTGTGTGTGTGTGTGTGTGTGTGTGTGTGTTTCTGCAGTGAGTGTGGAGTTTATGGTGATGCTTGCTTCCAGGGAGCAGTGAGAATGGAGCAGTGGGAATGGAGGCTCCGGGCTGGTTGTCTCTGAGCCTGCAGGGCACTTGAGGCTTTGCTTGGGAGACCAATGGCTGCTAGCCCTGTGGGATAGCCCTGGCTATCTGACTTGTGGGTTTTTTCTTTTCTTTTTTGAGGTGCCAGTTCTGGGGCTTGAACTCAGGATCTGGGCCTTGTTTCTTAGTGTTTCTGCTCAAAGCTGGCACTTTAGAATTTGAGTCACATCTCCCTTTTGGCTTTTTGCTGATTCATTGGAGGTAAGAGTCTCATGAACTTTCCTGCCTTGGCTTCGAATCTCAGTCCTCAGATCTTAGCCTCCTGAATGACTAGGGTTACAATTGTGAGTAGCCAGTGCCTGGCTCTGAATTGTTTTGACAGGAGCCCCTGCCAGCGGATTCCTTCAAGATCAGATCTGAGATTGCAGTTGTTGCCAAGAGGCCCCTTTTGAAGAGACCAAACCCATTCCCAATCTCACAGTCAAGTCTTGACACTGGGCTTTGTCACTACTGGAAAATAAGGGGTTATGTGGGAAAGAGGAGCCAGCTACTGGATAGGGGAAGGGCACCCAAGCTCCTTAACACCTTGGGACTCTTGGAAAGAGAAGGGCTACTTTTGGATCAGAGGAGAGAAAGGACATCTCTCAGGCCTCTTCTGGGCATAAGTCTTTCACATTCTATCTATGAGGGATCTTTAAGAGTAGGTAATGGCACCCATTTTTCACACGGAAATATTGAGGCTGAAAGAGAAGATGCTTATCCAAAGCTAACATGTCTTGGGGCTCTAAGACTATCTTTGTCTAGTAAGGACAGTTGCCAGAGGAGCTACCCAGTCTGTGTAATAGAGGGCCAGGGAGGAAAGCCGGGGTAGAGGGGTCCTCCCTGGAGAAGCTGCCCCTCTGACAGTTCTGTGTCCCTTTCACACACCCAGGACAGATAAGGCTAGAAAGTGGCAGGGAAGGAGCTCTGGGGGACAGATTTTTTGTTTGTTTTGCTGGAACAGCAGGAGCCATTCAGCACCACTGCTGAATGGCACATTCCAACAGGTTCATTAATGAAAAACAAAAACAACAACACAATTCTTCTTTGCCTTTAGCTTTTACCATTCTAGCCAGTATGGACAACGAGGCCCCTTCTTCCAGCCTTTGTTATAGTCAACTCCTGGGTGGCCTGGAGAGGCAGTGTGAGGTGGTGGAAAGGCCATGGGGAGGGCAGAGATTGGCTCAGATCCTTTCTATTCTGCTTGTTGGCTCATACGCTTAGGCACATTAGTGGATGTCATTAAGCTTTAACTTACCCTCTTTATACAATGGCATGAATAATTTGTACCACTGTGGATCTTTTCTCTTCATGTTTTTAAAATTACAAGTGTATGTGAATATATTGTATGTACATGTACCTATCCATCCGTCGACCAGTCTATCTATCCATCCATCCATCCATCCTTCCATCATCTCTCTCACTACCTACTTGTCCATTTTCATTCTTTCTCTCTCCTTCTCTGTCTCTTCCTCCCTCTTCCCCCTCCCCTCCTCTGCTTTCTCTGCATTCCACACCCAACCCATACTCACCTTACCTCGACTGAAAATCAGAGAATCCCTTTTTGATCATTGCCTCTAATTCTAGTCCCATCTCAACATCTTTTCCTCTAAATCCCATCTCAATACATTTATAACCATAGAAAATGCATAGCACCTTCCCCCTTAGAAGCTTGAATGGTACAACACTACAAATAATGTTAGGAGGTACAAATACTACATATACTATCCTGCCACTTTTCATTCAACAACTTGCAAAAGAGGTATTACTCAGTTAACATATGTGTAAGTCTACTTTGTTTTCTCATGTACAGAATTCTATAGGGTTATAGTATTTAAAGCTCACAAAAGAGTACAGAATGGCTATACCATTCTATCTAATTACTATGCATTAGTTTACTTAATTTTCTTAATCTAGGAGGCAGGGATATTATTGTCATCTCTTCTTTACATCTGGGGAAACTGAGACTCAGAAAAATTAGATCACTTGTTCCAAGTTATCCAGTGGGTAGGAAGCAGAATCTGCATTTTTTACCAGTCCTGGGCTTGGACTCAGGGCCTGAGCACTGTCTTTGGGTTTTTTCCTCAAGGATAGAGCTCTACCACTTGAGCCTCAGCACCATTTCTGGGTTTTTTTTTATGTATGTGGTACCGAGAGATCGAACCCATGCATGCTAGGCAAGTACTCTACCACTAGGCCAAACTCCCAGCCCTCAAAGTCTGCATTTTTTAACTAATGTTGCCTAGCTTTGAAATATATCCACCTGCTATCCTTTATATTTTACTGTATCCTATCATATAGGTTTAGTATCCTATTATATAATGATTTGCTGCCTTTCTAAGTATACTATAACTTCTTTAGCCTCCCCTTACAGATGGACATCTAAGTTTCTAACAATGTATAGTCCTTACATGAGCACAGGAACAAACAGCCATTGTGCTGTCCCATTGTTCCTGTGTTTAGCTATTTTCCCTATGGCAAAGATGCCATTGGAATTTCTAGACATAAGGGTATGTGCACTTCACATTTTAGTAGTTCCAGTCAGTTTATTACTCTCCAGATGGGTTGTGCTGACAGTTCCTTTCAGATATACATCATAGAGGGATGGAGGACTATGAGAGTCCAGTGCTTGAGTTAACTGCCAGCCTTCTCTCAAATAGGAAAACAATTTAGGATTTTTATTGACTTTCCTGAGGATTTTTTCTCTTCTTGTTTATTTATGCCTTTGTTTCTTTGAAAGGGAGCAAAATAAGAGGCCATTTAAGTCCAAGCTAATGGGATTCTTTTTATTTCAGACAGAGAGGGCCTAAGTGCCAGGTTTAAAAAATTTTAGCCTAGATCTTTGACTTGTTGAAGTTTTGGCCTGATTCAAAAGTTAGAGATGGTTTTATGCTATGCTTTTCATAATGAGCAGAAGGTGTTGTGTTGTACAAAGTTGTTTGACCTTGGGGTTTAGCATGAATGTCATGTCTAAAAATATATACATAAACACACATATACAGGGTTTTGCTTTCTGACTCAAAGATGTCAAGGATTCATTTCTTTAACCAAGCCCCCTCCCTGTGTCACTAGTTGCTTAGATGGGAATGACAGAATGGTGTGAGGATGGTGCTAGACTTCCAAGGCTGAGGCAGGGTCAGGGCCAACCCAGGAAAGCTCTGGGTCACTTATGGGAGCTAGCTTAAGAGAGAATTCCACTGTCCTGTTTAAAATTCTTCAGCAGACTCTTGGGGGTAAAGAGTCTGGCATTTGCAAGAGCCAGAATGGACCACACCTACCTTTTCTTTCCTGATTTCATAGGCTCCTTCTGGCTCTGGCCCGTGTCCTGCCCTTGCTTTGTACCCTCTGCTTAGCTTCTCATTATTTCATCTCACTTGGTCACATTTCCTTGCTCACTGCTTGGCCTTGGTACAGAAGAACAATCACACTTGCCTCAATTTTAAACCTGCTCCAAGATACCATCTCTAGTCAAAGCCAGAGACTCTCAGGCTTCATGGGAAATTCCCAGAAGCCATCTTTCCTGGGCTGGAAACCAGATGTGTGAACCAGGGGAAAAGAGCTCAACCCTTGTGACTGGGGAGACACCTGCTTCATGGTCTCCGTTGCTTTGGTAAGTCTGGTTCTGTCTTTTTGGTAGATGCAATCATCTACTCTCCTCCCAGGGCAAGAAGTGAGGATTTCTACATTACCACTGTAGTCAGCCATCACCAAATACAATCATCAAGGTTCATTTATGATGCATCAGGCCTTGTACTAAAGTCCTTTCTCGTCCATCAGTCATCAAAGACCTGCTCTAGGGCTGAAGAAGTTTAATGATCTGCCTATGATGACACTATTAAGAAACAGTCTGCCTGGAATCTGAATGTGCTCAGTCTATCACCAAAACTTGTATTCTAAACCAGTCCCACATATAAATCAGGGAGTATTCTACCCTCTTTGCAAGTTCTGCCCAGTGGTCTTGGATTTCACTGTTTAGACTGCCCACTATGCTTCTCTGGGAGAGAGCCAGCCTTTCTAATACCTGCCTACCCTGTTGCCTTCCATTTTGTGATTTGTCATCCAGTTCTGAGATCCTGAGAAACCAAGTCCCACACATCTTATGTCTGACTCCTTGTCCAGTGCTCTTGCTTCTGATTGAGCCATTGCCTGCCTCTTTAAAACAAAGCAGCATCTTTAGAAGAACAAACTTGCCCATCCAATGCATTCCAGCACAGTTTCACAAGTTGAGTGTTGGAAACTGGATTACTAACAAATAAGCTGGCATGGTAGTTTATGTCTGTAATCCTAGAGACTTGGAAGGCAGAGATTGGGAAGGGTGGGTTTGAGGGAAGGCTTGGCCAAATGTTAGCAAGATTCCATCTCAACCATTAAAAGTTAGGTGTGGTGGCACATGCCTGGCATCTTAGCTATGTGGAAAGCACAACTAGAAGAATGGTAGTCTAGGCCAGTCCAGACAAGAGCACAAGACCCAACCTGGGGGAAAAACACAAAAAACTAAAGCAGAAAGTACTGGGTACATGGCTCAAGTAGTAGAACATTGTCAGGTATGATACCCTAGCCTCAGTCACTAGTTAATGAAAAACAAACAAGCTGGGTGCCCCGTAGCTCACGCCTATAATCCTAGCTGCTCAGGAGGCTGAGATCTGAAAATCCTGGTTCAAAGCTAGCCTGGGTAGGAAAGTCTCTGAAACTCTTATCTCTAGTAAACTACTCAGAACAAGCCAGAAGTAGTGCTGTGGCTCAAGTGGTAGAGCACTAGCCTTGAGTACACCCAACAATCTTCTCTGGGCATCTTCCTTGCCACCTCTGCTTATTACCACGGTGATGCCATCAGGGTTGGCAGAGGCTGTGGGAAACCCATGTGTCCTGTTGGGATGGATCCTCTTTCCTACATGTGACCTGGGCCTCATTTTCCTGTGTTCATCTCTCGGCTTCAGCAAGAGAAAGACTTAGTTCTCATTGAAAGGATTCACTAAATAGCATCTGACAGGAGTCCCAAGGCATCTATATCCAGCTGTAAAGGTCCTAAGAGGTCTTTCTTGCTCAGTTGCTAAAAAAACAAGTGTGTACAGCTGCAGAGAGGAGCTGGAAGAAGCCATTTGTGAGGCTGAGATGGTCTATCTGCCACAGAAAGGAACAGTTCATACACTGATTCATGCTCATGTAAACCTTATTACCTAGTCATGTGGCATCCAGACACAAGAGCCTTTTTTTTTTGGTCGGTTGTGAGGCTTGAACTCTGGGCCAGGGTGTTGTCCCTGAGCTCTTCAGCTCAAGGCTACTGCCCTACCCCTCAAGCCACAGTGCTACTTCTGGTTTTCTAGTGGTTAACTGGAGATAAGAGTTCATGGACTTTAGTGCCCAGGCTGGCTTTGAACCATGATCCTCAGATCTCAGCCTTCTGAGTAGCCAGGTTTGCAGGCATGAGCCACCGTGCCCAGCTTACACAAGAGACTTTATAGAGTGTTGCCCTCCAGGCTTGCACTTCTGGCTTGTATGTAGGCAAGGGAAGGAAAACTATGTGCTTTTGCTTTGGTCTCAGAGAGCCAAATCCTGGTTCATAGCTAGCCAGGATAGGAAAGTCATTCCTGGATGATGGAGGGGATGGGGGCTAGGAAGACAGAGGTATATTGGTAGGGGGCTTCTGAGTATAGCAAACTTCTGGGACCAGAGATGTTCAGTATTATCAAGCAGTTTTATCTCTTCCAAGCCTACTCTGACTAGCTGCCTACAAAGAAAGGCTTTTCATTCAGAACTTCCAGGGTTTCTTCAATCCCTGGATTGCAGCATGGGAAATGCAAGACCTGCCAGGTGGATTTGTCTCCTTGAATACACGGTTGCATGACCAGAGGTACATTGCTTATGGGCGTGCGTGCGTGCGTGCGTGCGTGTGTGTATGTGTGTACCTGTTAGGAAGGGCTAGGTGCTGTTTCTGAGACTCCTGTGCTCAAGGGTAGCGCTGAATCACTTGAGCCGCAGTACCACTTCCAGCTTTTTCTGAGTAGTTTATTGGTGATAAGAGTCTCACGGACTTTTATGCCCAGGTTGGCTTTGAACCATGATCATCAGCTTCCTGAGTAGCTAGGTTTACAGGCGTGAGCTACTGGTGCTCATTGAGGGATGCCTTTTGCTTTTGACTCTAACATCATGGATATCCTTACAGACTTCTAGATTTGGAAAGTCGGTAGCTTCTGTGAGCTCTGCTCCAGCTAGGAAGTTCTTTGTCCTTCGTTATCTCATTTGTGAAAAGAGAATAGATTGCATATTTCCATCATGTTGGTGATTGCATGAAAGAATTCATGGAAAAAGATACAGAATCTGCCACACAAGCATTAGCTATCATGAGTAGTGTTAGATAGCAGAAATGATATTCTCTCTTTACTTTGGGTGCAGAAATACGACTGTTAGGGTTGAAGAGACGACCCCAGTCCAGGGAAATCCCACTTTGTCCTCCAGGACTCAGGAACAAATAACATAGTTCTTTCCCTATTCTGAGTTTCCCAGAGTTCACAAACCTTTACACTGTAGTCTTAAGTCCCAATGTGATCATCTGATTTGATGACTACCACATCCAAACAAGAAGCAGAGGGGAGTGTGTGTGTGTGGTTAGGGGATTGTTCTCATGGAATGCTGTCTTCATTCCGTTTGGGTGTGGCATGATGGCTCAGCCCTACAGCTGATGCATGGATTGGAACTCAGAACTTCTGAGTACAAACCCACTGTTCTTCAAGGATCTGGTGCCGTCTTCCTGTCCTTAGCACATTTACCTCTGATAGGCAAGATATGCAGGGAGCCAAGTGGAGGGAACTCCAGAAGTGACTGGTGATATCCAGCATGGATGGCCAGTTGGCACTACCTGTCCTCATCTCTTCTCAAGCACAGGAGATGGAAGGTCATGTACTGAGAGGGAGCAAGCCTCCCTGGAGGAGACAAACTATATTTCAAGCTCCGGTGACTCTGTAATCACGACTGTCTCTGTGGTGTGCATAAAGTTTTTCTTGTCACATATATTTTACTGGCAGCCTGCTATATATATGTCAAGTGTTTCTGGCTGTAGTCTCCCTTGGAAATCCCTCTCTGTTGTAGCAGAATAACCTTTGCCTACAATTGCCAGTGATTCTCTTTAGGAGGTCACGTCATTAGAAATGCTATCTATTAAGACCAGAGCCAGGACTGCTGTGGCAGTGAATGTAGATGAGGATTCTGACTAAACGAAATCTCTGATAAGCTGAGATGCTTCATTAGATGACTTGTGTGGCCACCAGACTTGCGGTTGGAGCAGATCTGGCTTATCATGCAACTAGCAACCATGCAGACCTAGTCAGTGGCTGGAGTTCATGGTCAAGGACACTTTAGCATCTGTGATTAACTGTGGGAGCCCTGGTAACCCCATTATAGAAGCTGATGGGAGTCAGGCTCATCAAAATGAATTCTGTCTATCCCTTCACTTTAATGGAGCACTTCCTTATTCCACAGATCTAGTTAATAGCTAGGTGTGGACACATTCTATAGCTGAGCTGACTCCTCTCATGGAAGAAGATGATGTTGGACCAAGGGCCTTTAGTTAAGACACCACCCATGATCTGATGGAACCCTTGCTCACTTGCATGCGGAGAGGGTTTGGAAGACCTGACTGAAACACATGGCTCTCTGTCCAGTCACAATCTCCTCTCCTCCCCAGTACGGGACAGTAATCCCCAGAGATTTCTGAGGATAAACAACCCACCCAAAGACAGAGATCTGAGATTCTGTGGGAGTGCAGTTCTAAGCAAAGGAATACAGCAAAGGAATCCTTATCTCTGCAGTGGGCAGGTGGGTGTGAGCTGCATGGCACTCTTGGCTTGGGTTTCCTCAGCTGGCATCTTGGCCAGGCCACAAACCTATTTGACTATGGGGACCAGCCACGGAAGTTGAGTATTTCTATAATAAAGGTATTGGAATAATACTCATACACACATATACATATATATGTACATACATATATAATAAAATATGCGTGTGTGATTTCTTAGACTCTACTTTGAGGGGGATAAATGGGTGCTAAATTTTATTATCAGAGAAACAATAAGATATATGTCAAGGATAAGACCCAGAAGACCTTGTCAAGCAACTAGCAAGCATTATATTAGAGTTATGCAGGCAATAGGGAGTGGTGGAGATTGTGGTGAATTGGAGGAGTCCATGTCCCTTGCGAAGGGGACAGTTGCTATCTAGCTCTAGTCTGTCAGGATATAGGGCCAGTATTGCCATATTTCTGGATTCTTTGGATAAGCAAGAAATCCAAAATGTTAGTGTGAATCTTGGAGTCATGTAGTTGTCAATGCAATGAAAAAGGAATACGCATATGTGCCCGCACACGCGCACATGTCTCAGATCAAATATGTCCCTAGGTTAGATCCAAATGGGTTGCTAATTTTATGACATTGAGTCCAGGTAATAAGTTTCCTTTGGATTCTTGGATCTCTGACTGTGAACAAGGTCATTGCTGTTGTTGTAGTCAAAGCATAACAATGACTCCAGGGACTTTGCACCTTCTGTAGTTTCTGAAGTGGTTGAATACACAGATCCTGGACTGTCTAGCTCCAACCTTGGCCTCCTTAATTGCTGGCTGCATGGCTTGGGGAAGCAGCCCTTTCTTCTCTGTCTTGCTTTTCCTGCATGTGTCCAGTAGAGTCTCTCAACCTCACTAGGCTATGGGAGAATTTCTGTGATACTGGAAATAAAAAGGGTTGGCACATTGCCTGACATGTAGCAAGGGCTTGATAAATGCCAGCCATTATAGTATTATGGCTCAATATTCTTATCTCTCCCTACATGGAGCTGAGTCTTACTTGTTGCATGCAGTGGGTTGAGGATGTCTGAGAAAGAAAGACAGCTTTCCAGGCAACAGGAGACTTAGTTCTCTGTGTGTATATGTGTGTATTGGGGGTGGGGGGGACAGGGAGAGGGAGGGAGGGAGGGAGGGAGAGAGACAGAGACAGAGAGACACAAAGAGAGAAAGACAGACAGACAGAGACAGAGACAGAGACAGAGACAGAGACAGAGACAGAGAGCCAGCATTGGGCCAGCATATTAAACAGCAGTGGTTACCCTGGAAAATACAAGAGGCATCACCCATCCCATCCTAACAGAGGACAGGGAAGTCAGAAGATGTCTGGGAGACTGAGAGCAGAGATTTGGAGTTCAGGTGTTGAACTGGGTGCCAGTGCCACAGGGTACCCACGCAGCTTTGTGAATTTTGCTTCCTTGGACCCCTTTAAGCCTGAGGACATTCATGGAGTCTCCAAAGACCTAACGTCACATCTGTTAACATCTTGTTAACCTCTGGGTTTTATTTTGTTTAAAACACTAATTCAGATTCCTTCTGCTACCCTTTGAGAAGACATTCCTGTATAGCTCACAAGCAGAGAGGCAGAAAGGGAAAGAAACTCTAGACCTGCTCTGGCCAGGGGAAATAGCATGAGCCTTACATGCAGCTTTACATTTTCTCATAGTCAGTTTATTAAAGGTAAAAAAAGAGCACAGAATGAATTTTAACATTATATATAACCCAATATATCTGAAATACAGAAATTTTATTTACCATGTAATCAATTTAAAAATCCGTGGTGAGATTTGACATTGTATTTAAATCAAGTTTTGGAAATCTGGCATGTGTTCTATGCTCAGCCTAGCTGGGTTGTGTCTTTGGACATTTGCTAACTGGCATCTGGGCCAGAGTCACCATATTAACTGGGAGCACAAGCTAAGTGGCCTGGCTCTCCCCTCTTCCTGTTCTGTGATCTTCACACAAAGAGGGGAGAAGCTGGAGATATATTTGGGCCAACCAGACTCGGAGGCTACTGAATGCGGAAGGCTGGGCACTATGGTCTTGGGATAAACCAAGGTGTATACAGAGCTGGAATCCAAATCATAGCATTTGATCACATTTAACATACAGAGCCTTTATGCTGTACGTCTGCTTGTCTGTATGAATTACTATTCATGTTGTATCTCCTCAAACTGTCATTACTACCCCTCAGGAAACAAGGACTTTTATTTCCTCTGTGTGTGTGTGTGTGTGTGTGTGTGTGTGTGTGTGTGTGTGTTGGTACCAGAGCTTGAACTCAGGGCTTTGAAATCTTGGGGTCAGCTTTGTTTCTTATGGTTGGCACTCTA
This sequence comes from Megascapheus bottae, assembly GCF_031878675.1. NCBI lineage: Eukaryota > Metazoa > Chordata > Mammalia > Rodentia > Geomyidae > Megascapheus > Megascapheus bottae. Next base: position 86,517,260 of record NC_143510.1, read on the forward strand.
ACTCTACCACTTGAGCCACACTTCCAGTGTGGCACTTATTATTTCTAATTTGAAGATGAAGAGATCAATATCTAGAGGAATTTAATATTAAAATAATAATAATTATCTATCTGTCTGTCTGTCTGTCTGTCTGTCTATCTATCTATCTGTTTGGTACCAGTTCTGGGGCTTGAACTCAGGGTCTGGGCCCTATCTCTTACCTTTTTCATGCTCAAAACTGGTGCTCTAACATTTGAGCCACACGTCCACTGTTAGCTTTTTGCTAGTGTCTCATGGGCATTTCTTCCTGGACTGACTTCCAACTGTGATTCACAGATCTCATCTTCTTGAGTAGATAGGATTACAGGGATGAGTCCCTGGGGTCCCACTTAACATTCATATTCACAAACCAGCTCTTCTAAGAACTTTATATGCATACATCCATACACCCTTCCATGTTAGGAATTATTATTGTGGTCCTGATTTTTCCACTTCACAGTGACAACACAGGTCGAGAGAGGCTATGCAATGTGGATAATACCTAGCTAATGAGTAGTGGCACCAAAGCGGGAACCCAGGCTCTGTCACATCATGTCCTGCTTGCATGCTGGCAGAGCTGGCATTTGAGCTGGGAGGTCTTCTCCCTGACCCCCTGTGCTTTCAGGTCACACTGTTTTTCATTCCCGTTCTGCTTCTCTGCACCCCTTCCTGAGAAAAACAGAGCAAAAGAACAGGGAAGGTCTGGCCGCTGGGACTGCTTAAAGAGTCCCAGCAAGGCAGGGACAATCTCTTGGATTGGCTGATTTCCAGGCTGCCCAGGAAGGCCAAATTCTTGGCGAAGCTAACCAAGCAGGGAGGGAAGGACACTTGTCCATTCTGCCTTCCTAGCTGGGCGAGGCTGGAGAGTGGTATGCGTCTAATTGCAGGAGGTGGTGGTGGCATGGATTAACACTCTCTAAATAGATGCTGGCAAACCAAGAATAGCTCTGCTGCCTGGAAATTGATGGGTAGGCCTGACCACAGGCCGTCACACTTAGTAGGTACTCAATAAAAGGGATGAACCCCAGAAACAAATAGAGAGAATGGGTCACAGGAGGAGCCCTTGCCCACTCACACTGTTCTCTGTGTTCAAAGCACTTCAGCTTGGGGTGATTCGGGCATTTATGAAGGCTGGAGACCTTGCAGTCTTCACCCATCTACTTCCGTTGTCATGGCACCAACCATTTTCTTGTATTTTGCAGTCAGGATATCAGGGGAAGGATGAGCTCCCTGGGGTAGTGTTTCCCTTATCTCTGACATGCTCTAGTCACCCTGACAGGGCAGGGGGATTCTTCGTTGCATGAAGACTTGACTATTCCTTAAAGATCTCAAGAGCCTCCTCATGTCCCATCAGGACCTGGGGGTCCTCTAGCCTGAAGCTCGGGGACCCCCCCCAGTGGTCTTCTGAGCCTTTGTTGAGAAGAGCAAAGGTGCTCTTCCCTGACAGATATCCAGCAGGCCCCATGAGAGGCCTCAGCTGAACTGTGAGGACAGAAGCAAAGGTTCCTGATAGGACGAGTGGTGCTAAAGTTCAGTGTTTCCCAGTAGTAGACCTACCCAGTGTTCTCCGGGAAGGCTGTACTCTTCGCCTAGTAAAGGCGAGGAGATGTACTCTTCGCCTAGTAAAGGCTCTGAAAAGTCCTGCTGGGTGGTAACTTGTTCATGACCTTGGTTAAGGCCGCTGTTTCCTAAACATACCTAGCCAAGGTGCTGATGTTTGCCAAGGAGACTGCTCAGATAGGGATCCCAAAGATCCTTCCTAGCCTTAAGGAATCCTTCCTGTGCCCAGAACTTGCTTTATAATCAGTCTGCTTGGATCCATTTTGATTTCTACCACTGTGCTAAAATACTTGAACAGGTCTACTTAATAGAAAAAGTTTAAGAGGTTCCAGCCCAGATGTATGAGGCTGTTGCTTTAGCTGTGGGGCAGCATAGTGTTCTATGGGGGGAGTGGAGATGGAGGGGCCCATCACCTCATAGTGCCTGGGAAACCATAAAAACAGGGAACAAGAAGCCAGTGCCCCAGAGTTCCCTTTGAGGGCATGACCTCAAGGACCTAAGACTTTCCTCCAGGTTCCACCTCTTAAAGGTTCCACCACCTTCAAGAAGGCCAAGCCTTTGGTGTGAGGGGAAGCATTGATGAGTCTAGCAGAGAGACTTTTAGAGGGACATGTGGAGTGGATCCTGGTTCCTTCATGATCTGAACTTCAGCCCTCATCTCTCTCATCTCACCACAGTCAGCATCATTCCCTGCCTAGGAATGCACGTGGAAATCTGATTGAAGCTACACATATAAGATTCCAAGAAATAGCCAGGTATTGGTGGCTCATGCTTATAATCCTAGCTCCTCAAAGAGGCTGCAATCTGAGGACCACAGTTAGAAGCCAACCTGAGAAGAAAAGTTTATGTGACTCTTAGATCCACTTAACCAGCAGAAAGTCAAAGTACACTAGTGCCTCAAATGGCCAAGCAGTAACCTTGAGTAAAAATGCCAAGCAAGAGCCTAAGATCCTGAGTCCAAGCCCCCTCCCCCCCAACCTCAGTACCACCACCATAAACATGTACACAAAGAAAACCAAAGACCTAAAAAGCAGAAAGGTATTCAAGATTTCATGATGCTTGGACACTGTCTCAAAAGCCATTAATTATCATGAGAACACCTGCCTTTGAGGGTCACTGAGCTGCTGCTGGCATTAAAACTAAAGAACAAACAAAACAACCAGCCTGACCCAGCTTGAACCAAAAGTATCTAAGAAGTAACGGCTCTGCCAATTCCGCAGGGGCTTGGGATATGAGGGTGGGTGCTCTGCCTCTGTCCACATGGGATTTAGGGCGGCCAATGGGGACTGTACTTCAGTGCACAATGTGAGATCCAGCATGGCCTAACACTCCACCCTGTGGGGCTGTCCAGGATGCTCATGTTTTTACCACAGGAGTCCCAGTGACAACAGCATGTGGAAAGGGGGAGCACCCCAAAGTACAGGGCAGTGGGCCTAGTTCTATGTTATTCCGGGTAAGTTGTTTCCTCAGGTCTCCCCCCCCCCCACTCTCATCTAAGTTTGAACTTGGGGCCTGGGCACTGGCCCTGAGCCTCTTAGTGCTCAGGGCTTAGCGCTCTACCACTTGAGTCACAGCACCACTTCTGGCTTTTTCTGAGTAGTTTACTGGAGATAAGATTCTCACAGACTTTTCTGCCCAGGTTGGCTTCAAGCTGTGATTCTCAGATCTCAGCCTCCTGAGTAGCTAGGATTACAGTTGTGAGCCACTGGTGCTTGGCTCTTAGAGGCCTCTTGATACTGAGAAAATTTGGGCTCTGTACATGTTGATCACCCAGATTAGCCTTCAGGATATTTAAGCAGATGTGGGAAGAAGAACAGAGAAGTGATGGTGACAGCAGAAGGTGGGATGTTTGACCCTACTTGCTCCAGAACAGGCCTCCTGCCTGTTTGCTCCTCCCTGCTCCCCCCCTCCAAGCTCCACAAGCTTCATAGTGAAAGCTGATGTCATTGAGCTAGACCCAGGAGGAAAATAGTCCCAGGATGAAAGAGTTCCTACCTGGGCCTGGAGCAGGTACAAGGTCTGGGTAGCTAGCAGTAGGTGGGACCAGAAGCCAGGAGGAACGTGGGCTGAGCTAGGCTGGAAGAGTTCCCTTTCGTGGGGCTTTGACTCCACAGTCCAGGCAGGCAGGCAGGCAATAGGTTCTAAGCCAGCAGGGCATTTGGCCCAGCTCCCCTCCCTCTCCCCACCCCCCTCCTTCCTAATTTCCTATTTCCTGCCTCCTCCTCCTCTGACATGGCTATAAATAACTGGCCTCTGGGCCCGGTATAGGTGACCCAGAGGAAAGCAGAGGGGATGGAGGTAGAGCTGGATCTTGCCGCTTGTAGGGGGAGGAAGAGAGGTCACAGGGTTTCAGATTGCTCAGGGGAATTTTGTTTTCTTATTTTTTTCCACTGGAGAGTGGGGAAGTGAAAGGCATGAGGAGGCCTGTCTTCTCAGCTCTGGCTGAGTTACACCTGCAAGGAACAGCCTCTCCGCTCCCTGCAGGACCCGGGGCCACAGGACTGGAAAGAGGCTTAGAGAGAAGCCATCTCAGGACACAGAGAGGACAGGGTTCCATGGCTGGCCATGGAACCAGGTTTCCATGGTGAAACCTGCTTCCCAAACCCCAGCCTGGCCCCAGGAAGAAGGCTGGATCTTCCTTCCCATGCCTCACCCTCAGCCACATCCTTGCTCGAGACCACCAGGTGAGGTCTTAAGGGGCCCTCTCCTCTCTGCAGTGTCCCATGGAGCTGTTGTACATGCCCAGTGTGCTGTGGGCACGTCTATTCTTTCAAATGAGGATTTACTGAGCACGTACTAGATCCTAATCACTGGAAAAAGCACCAAGATTACTAAGGGAGGGTCATGCCTCTATCCTCAAGGGGCTCAGGCCACTACTCTCAGTTGTTGTAGATGGTACCCCCATCTCTGCAGTTCTAGCTTGGATACTTCCAGAGGTATAATCAAGGGCTCACATTTTCTGGCACATTTTTTTTTGAAAGTTCAGAACACAAAAAAGAGGGCTTGTGTAGCAGCCAATGTATTGGCTTCCTTTGTGTATCCCATTGCTTGCCTGTCTCACCACTGTCATTGTTTCCTATTGTATCCATCATAGGGTTTTGGCTTTCTAAGAAACCCACTGACTATCTGTCTGTCTGCTTACCTATTCTGGTACTCAAAAGGATCAGGACCTTGAGGGTATGTTTTTGGTGGATGATGTAGGATGCTAAGATCAGAGGAACAGCTTTGTTTTTTTTCTTTTTCTGATCCACATAGTAATGTGGCCCAAGTACCACTCCTGACCCAGCGAGAGCTGAGAGGAGTTCACTCATGCTGCTCAGGCCATCTCTGTACCAAAGGCCATCATTGCAGTCCTTGGCATAACCATACTCTATTTCTCCAGTTTTTCCTCCTGTTGTGAGAGAGGTGTGTGTGTGTGTATGTGTGTGTGTGTGTGTGTGTGTGTGTGTGTGTGTGTGTATGTGTGTTCATTAGCACTAGTTTGTCTTACCATCTGCCCAACACCCATTCTACAACATCTCTAGTACCACCTGCGGTATGTCGCACCTGAGCCTGGAATTCAGGACCAAAGGGACCTCACTTATAGTGTCTTTTTTTTCTTTTGAGCTCTATTTGCTTTTGGATAGGAGAAGTTCTCAGAGTCAGCCTGGGATTTTATCCCAAATTATGCTTAGTTAGAACGTCTGGCTTCTGCAACATGCTTGCTTAGAGATGCTCAAGGGCCCAAGACCTGGTTACCTCGAGAATCCAGAGACTGAGGGAAGGTCTGGAGTATGGGATTTGTTCTGAGGTAGAGCATCACAGAAGTGCAGTCACCCCATGTGAAATCAAAGTCTATTGATGCGGTTCTTGGAAGGAGTACTTCTCCGAGACGAGAAGTACTGTTGGAATGACCATGAGGCTCAGCACATTTTGCCAGCTATTGCTAACGAATGCTCACAGTACTGATTTTATAGATGATCAAGGCTAAGGTTTCTAAGCCACCTATGAACAATCTGAGAAACTCAAGTCATCTCCTCACTCTCTCGGCCCTCATCACAGCACTAGAGAGAAAATTCCATACTTCTGAGCTGAAGAATCCTCTCAGTGCAGACATATGGAACTATCACTGTGAGATCTACTATGACGTATAATTAATGTGCATTAATAATTTGCATGAAAAAAGAAATCTTTCCAGTGCTGGCTTGGAAAGACAAGAGGATGAGACAAAGAGATGAGAGCTTCGAGAGAAACAGTCTTGAGGTTGAATCCCACTGGAGTTCAGGGAAATGTAAAATTCTGAGGTTGTTTTCTCAGCTCCCAAATGGAAAGGACTCCATTTATAATGCATGCCTGGCCAGTGGGGATGTGGATGGAGAGATGGCCACAGGGATTGATATTCTCAGTGAATGTGATGGACATGCATGCTCTTTGTTTTCTAATCCGGATGTGCAAGCTCTTTCTTCTGACCACAGAGATGTCCCCAGGGCTCTGCTTACACTGACAGAAGCTACAGAAGGCGGTAGATATTAGGGATACATTCATCATGGGCAGATCAAAGAAAGGTGAATGACCTCATGCATGGGGTCATTCAGGCTAGGTCTGAAATCATAGAAGTTCTCAAGAGGGAAGGACAAAACACATCAGAGAAGAGAAGCTCACTAACTGAGTCACCTGGATGGTTGGAGAGGGAGATCTAACCCCTAGTAGCTTCCAGTGGCTGAATTCCTAGGCCAGGTATTTACCATATGCCCTAGTCAGTAGAAGGAGGAGGGGCATTTCTGTAGTCAAAAAGAACCATGGATGGCTGCTGGCACTCAGATTGCCCACTTCTGTACCTGGAAGAAGTTGGAGCCCTTCCCATCTGTCCATCCTTTCTCTCACCTCCCAGTGGCTGGCTTTACCCATGGGCTGCTGTATTTGGGGATTTCCAGATGATGCTCTGGACTTGGCAGAACAGTGAGGGGAATCCTGGGATTTGGGTTTCTCACCCTCACAAGGTTGAGCCTCCCACTTATTCACAGGCAGCCGATGGAAGACAAGTGGCCCCCACCACACTCAGGAAGACAGTCTGGCCCTGCACACACAGAGCCCCCCCCCAAACACACATGTTCTTTAGTAGCAGCAATCATCCTTCTATGTGTTCAGTCCAAAGAAATAACTAGACAATGCTTAAATGCCTATTGTTTAAATGATGAGGTCTTTTTAAAAATACATATCAATGGGGAGGGGGAATGCTAGTCCCAGATGCGTTGTTTTGACTAGGAGCAACTAATTTCTCTAAAAAGATATGAATATTTATGTAGGTATACAGTTTTTTGCCTTCCTTTGTGCTGACTTCATATGTACACTTCATATGCATACATATATACATATTCTTTTTTAAGAAATTAAGCATATCTATGGCATATATATAAGCACGCACATATAATATACATATAATATCCATTATATATACATACATATGCATAGAGAAAAGTGTGACTGTCTGTCTACCCAAGTATTAACACTAGTTATTTTTGGGGTGTGGTATTTTGGATGATTTCAGTTTTGGCAAGTATTTAATGGAAAATAAAATTTCATAACAGTGACACATTACTTTCATAATCAGATGAATAAACAATGGTGTGCATAAGGGTCAAAAGTCCTGCGATGAGGAGCCAGCTCAGCCTGCCCTTGTTGGGATGCTCCCCGTGGCTTGTGGGAGGCTCTGACATCCTGTACTCACAGAGGTGAGCCCCCATTGCTCTTGTGGATCTGGAGCTGGGCTTCCATCCCTGAGGTACCTGCTGTAGGAGGGCCCTGTGTTTCTGTTGGAGTATGGGGCAGAGTATGTTTCCTGTGCTTCTCCATGAAATGTAAGG